>NW_021822911.1:2828084-3128084 GCF_901001165.1 Salmo trutta | reverse complement strand
AGACACCATTCAAACAGTTTTATAAACTTTAGAGTGTTTTCTATCCAAATCTACCAATTATATGCATATTCTCGTTTCTGGAAAAGAGTAGTAACCAGTTTAAAACTGCCCCCTACCCTAGAGAGGTTAACACAGTGTCCAAAGAAGGGCCAGATGTATACAGAATGGTGTCGTCTGAGTAGAGGTGGATCAAGGAATCACCCGCAGCAAGAGCAACATCGTTGGTATATACAGAGAAAAGAGCCGGTCTGAGAATTGAACCCTGTGGTACCCCCACAGAGACTGCCAGAGGTCCGGACAACAGGCCCTCCGATTTGACACATTGAATTCTATCTAAGAAGTAGTTGGTGAACCAGGCGAGTCAGTCATTTGAGAAACCAAGTCTGTTGAGTCTGCCGATTAGAATACAGTGATTGACAGAGTCGAAAGCCTTGGCCAGGTCGATGAATACGGCTGTACAGTACTGTCTTTTATCGATGGCGGTTATGATATTGTTTAGTACCTTGAGTGTGGCTGAGGTGCATCCGTGTCCAGCTCGGAAACCGGATTGCACAGCGGAGAAGGTACGGTGAGATTCGAAATGGTCAGTGATCTGTTTGTTAACTTGGATGTTGATGACTTTAGAAAGGCAGGGCATGATGGATATAGGTCTGTAACAGTTTGGGTCTAGAGTGTCACCCCCTTTGAAGAGGGGGATGACCGCGGAAGTGTTCCAATCTTTAGGAATCTCGGACGATACGAAAGTGAGGTTGAACAGACTAGTAATAGGGGTTGCCACAATGGCGGCGGATAATTTTAGAAAGAGAGGGTCCAGATTGTCAAGCCCAGCTGATTTGTAGGGGTCCAGGTTTTGCAACTCTTTCAGAACATCAGCTATCTGAATTTGGGTGAAGGAGAAGATGGGGAGGCTTGGGCAAGTAGTTGCGGGGGGTGGGGAGCTGTTGGCCGGGGTTGGGGTAGCCAGGAGGAAAGCAAGGCCAGCCGTAGAGAAATGCTAATTGAAATTCTCAATTATTGTGGAGTTATCGGTGGTGAGTGTTTCCTAGCCTCAGTGCAGTGGGCAGCTGGGAGGAGGTGCTCTTATTCTCCATGGACCTTACAGTGTCCCAAAACTTTTTGGAGTTAGAGCGACAGGATAAAAATTTCTGTTTGAAAAAGCTAGCCTTTGCTTTCCTAACTGACTGTGTGTATTGGTTCCTGACTTCCCTGAAAAGTTGCATATCGCGGGCAGTATTCAATGCTAGTGCAGTACGCCACAGGATGTTTTTGTGCTGGTCGAGGGCAGTCAGGTATGGAGTGAACCAAGGGCTTTATCTGTTCTTAGTTCTACATTTTTTGAAAGGGGCATGCTTAAAGCATCAGACCAGTTCAGTACATATAGTTGATTTTATTAAAACACATGGAGCGATTGGTAGAAAGAACAGATGACTCTTGGTTGACCAAGATTTATTTTAGTTGGGGACAGCACTAGAACATGATTTTGGGGCTCCCGAGTGGCACAGCGGTCTAAGACACTGCATCTCAGTGCTAGAGGCGTCACTACAGGCTGTATCACAACCGGCCGTGATTGGGAGTCCCATAGGGTGGTGCACAATTGGCCCAGCGTCGTCCGGGGTAGGCCATCATTGGAAATAAGAATTTGTTCTTAACTGACTTGCCTAGTTAAATAAAGGTTACATTTAAATAAATAAGTGTTTTTTGACAAACCGTTTTTTACAAACCCGTCAACGCTCCAAATTTGAGAAGGGTTTAAAACAAAGGTTTCAAACCAATTCATGAATGTAATTGAATCTAGGTATGTTTCGCCTTTAATGTAATGACATGACAAAAATTGGCTGAATATTATACAATGACTTATCAACAGCTGTAATATTTGACCCGCACAGGAAATCTACACTGGTAATTCTAGAATATACTATATAGCCTAGAAACCTGGTTAAACTATCATTATGACATCATGGATGAATTCTAGAATATACTATATAGCCTAGAAACCTGGTTAAACTATCATTATGACCTCATGGATGAATTCTAGAATATACTATATAGCCTAGAAACCTGGTTAAACTATCATTATGACATCATGGATGAATTCTAGAATATACTATATATCCTAGAAACCTGGTTAAACTATCATTATGACATCATGGATTAATTCTGGAATATACTATATAGCCTAGAAACCTGGTTAAACTATCATTATGACATCATGGATGGCCAGTCTTTGTATTCACAGTGTAGTGAATTCAGGGGATAGCCTGAAGGTTGCTACAATAGCTTTCTCTATGAATTTGAGAGTGATTACATTTCTCCATCCCCCATCCCTCAGCTGTTTACCAAACCACGTCTCTGAGCAGCCATTTTGTTGCTGTTTAAAAAACCCACACAGCAATCAATCAACCAAATCTGCAGTTCAAACACTGTTTTGGTAATAAGATGATGGGGTTGGAGAAATGTAACTACTTTCAAACTCATAGACAGACCTATGGATGCAAGGACTGACCATCCATAATATCAACATTATAGTTTTAACCATGTTGATACAGTGTTGATTTACATTGTTTCTAGACGTTGGAGTAAAAAAAAGCTTATTTGTGGTTCTGATGGGGAACAACAGTTGAACTAAGCTCATGAGACATGTGTTATATTCTTCAAGAATCAATGGCTATAAATAACTAATATAAAAGTCACAATATGGATGTAGCCATTGCAGATTTCCCCTTTAACACCAAACATCAGTTCAACAACTGCAGAGTTTGTGCCTCTGTATTTAAGACAGTACTTACTAGTGTTAATCAGGGAACGGTTTCTCAAAACCATCTTATGGCTGAGTTCACCGTTAGAACCATTGGACGCCTTAAGATGCGTTTGGGAAACCGGGCCCAGATATCCAGTTTCCTCCTTTATCGATGTAACAGTCATCTCCCCCTCTTCCTCTTTCACTCCATAAACAGCATCCTCCTCTTCTTTTACTGTGACATCCTCCCCCTCTTTCACTCTGAACGGGTCTTTTTCTTCTTTCACAGTAACGGCCTCACCCTCTACTTCTTGTTTTACTGTAACATCCTCCTCCTCTTTCACTCTGAACGCGTCTTTTTCTTCTTTCACAGTAACGGCCTCACCCTCTACTTCTTGTTTTACTGTGACATCCTCATCTTCTTTAGCAGGAGAGTAGCTCAGTGACCGCATGGTTGGGGATGTTAGCTAGCTAGGCTAATGCTAACTTAACCAGCCCACTAGCTGAATAATAACAACAACACCACTGTAAATATGAAATTAAAACGGATAACTAACTAGACGACAGAAGTGGGTTTAAAACACAGTGCCTAATAAACAAGAAAGCGTCTAATGAGCTTTATTGGTTCGGCTATTTTGTCTAGCAACCTACGGAGGTGGCTGACTAATTGTTGCTGCTGTTTAAAGAAGCGTTCCCTCCACTACATTATACGTCACACCAACAGCATTGCGCTAAATTCCCAGACCGCCATCTGCTGACTGGAGTGGGTAACGCAGTTGAGTAAAATGTTTATTTAATTTTCAGACAAAAGTTAAAGGGTAGGAATCCGGGATGTCGCTAGGCCTAAATATTCATTAGCCTAAATATTCATTAGCCCCCCTTAAATAAATCAATATCAGTCAATATATTTTTTCTGTGATTTATTTTTTTCGTGAACAGTTCCATCGCATCTTAACCTTCTTATCGGGCGGCACTAGGACCAGGGGAGGCTGCTGCTGCACTAGGACCAGGGGAGGCTGCAGCTGCACTAGGACCAGGGGAGGCTGCTGCTGCACTAGGACCAGGGGAGGCTGCTGCTGCAAATCAAATCAAATCAAATTTATTTATATAGCCCTTCATACATCAGCTGAAATCTCAAAGTGCTGTACAGAAACCCAGCCTAAAACCCCAAACAGCAAGCAATGCATGTGAAAGAAGCACGGTGGCTGGGAAAAACTCCCTAGGAAAAACTCCTGAGAAAGGCCAAAAACCTAGGAAGAAACCTAGAGAGGAACCAGGCTATGAGGGGTGGCCAGTCCTCTTCTGGCTGTGCCGGGTGGATATTATAACAGAACATGGTCAAGATGTTAAAATGTTCGTAAATGACCAGCATGGTCAAATAATAATAATCATAGTAATTGTCGAGGGTGCAACAAGCACGTCCGGTGAACAGGTCAGGGTTCCGTAGCCGCAGGCAGAACAGTTGAAACTGGAGCAGCAGCATGGCCAGGTGGACTGGGGACAGCAAGGAGTCATCATGCCAGGTAGTCCTGAGGCATGGTCCTAGGGCTCAGGTCCTCCGAGAGAAAGAAAGAAAGAGAAAAAGAGAGAATTAGAGAGAGCATATTTACATTCACACAGGACACCGGATAAGACAAGAGAATACTCCAGATGTAACAGACTGACCCTAGCCCCCCGACACATAAACTACTGCAGCATAAATACTGGAGGCTGAGACAGGAGGGATCAGAAGACACTGTGGCCCCATCCGATGATACCCCCGGACAGGACCAAACAGGCAGGATATAACCCCACCCACTTTGCCAAAGCACAGCCCCCACACCACTAGAGGGATATCTACAACCACCAACTGCTGCACTAGGACCAGGGGAGGCTGCTGCTGCACTAGGACCAGGGGAGGCTGCTGCTGCACTAGGACCAGGGGAGGCTGCTGCTGCACTAGGACCAGGGGAGGCTGCTGCTGCACTAGGACCAGGGGAGTCTGCTGCTGCACTAGGACCAGGGGAGGCTGCTGCTGCACTAGGACCAGGGGAGGCTGCTGCTACACTAGGACCAGGGGAGGCTGCTGCTGCACTAGGACCAGGGGAGGCTGCTGCTGCACTAGGACCAGGGGAGGCTGCTGCTGCACTAGGACCAGGGGAGGCTGCTGCTGCACTAGGACCAGGGGAGGCTGCTGCTGCACTAGGACCAGGGGAGGCTGCTGCTGCACTAGTGACTGTTAGACTTTCTTCAGCAAAGATGGAGGACAGAAATACTAGGAAAGAGGGGTACCCCAACACAGAACTGAACTGGATCAAAGATGGAGGACAGAAATACTAGGAGAGAGGGGTACCCCAACACAGAACTGAACTGGATCAAAGATGGAGGACAGAAATACTAGGAGAGAGGGGTACCCCTGCACAGAACTGAACTGGATCAAAGATGGCGGACATAAATACTAGGAGAGAGGGGTACCCCAACACAGAACTGAACTGGATCAAAGATGGCGGACAGAAATACTAGGAGAGAGGGGTACCACTACACAGAACTGAACTGGATATAAGATGGCGGACAGAAATACTAGGAGAGAGGGGTACCCCTACACAGAACTGAACTGGATCAAAGATGGCGGACAGAAACACTAGGAGAGAGGGGTACCCCTACACAGAACTGATCTGGATCAAAGATGGCGGACAGAAATACTAGGATGGAAGCAAATGTAAGGGATTATAACGTCATAATGAATCATGCAAAAACATGTATGCTTTTTTTATCGTAAAGTTCATTTACGAAAATCGCGATTTAGCAAGCTAGCTGACACGCTAACATTAGCCAACTAGCTGACTAGTTAACATTAGCCAGCTAGCTGACTAGCTAACATTAACCAGCTAGCTGACTAGCTAACATTAGCCAGCTAGCTGACTAGCTAACATTAGCCAGCTAACTGACTAGCTAACATTATCCAGCTAGCTGACTAGCTAACGTTAACCAACTAGCTGACTAGCTAACATTAGCCAGCTAGCTGACTAGCTAACATTAGCCAGCTAGCTGACTAGCTAACTTTAGCCAGCTAGCTGACTAGCTAACATTAACCAGCTAGCTGACTAGCTAACATTAACCAGCTAGCTGACTAGCTAACAATAGCCAGCTAGCTGACTAGCTAACATTAGCCAGCTAGCTGACTAGCTAACATTAGCCAGCTAGCTGACTAGCTAACATTAGCCAGCTAGCTGACTAGCTTTATGGGTGTTGTGACATGAGTATGAAATTGTCATTCTGGTTGTTTTAGGGACTCCTGAAACAACCAGCAAACCAGGCTGTCGTTTTGTGAAACAGTGGATGTATAGAATCTAGCCAGCTGAAGAATTTACTGCAAATTGAATGTACAATTGTGTAAGCTTGCCTTGCTGATATTTGCCATGCAGATAGATGAAATAACATAGCTAGCTATGTTCTTGCTTATTGTGCAGTGGATGATTAAAATACCTGTATGCCTATGGATGTGTAGTTAGCTATCTAGCCGATCTGTGTATGGACCCAAACGTTTGGTATACATATTAGTTCAGAACCTATGAACCTCAGCTATCATAGCCAGTTGTATCAACTTCAAAACAACCTGAATGACATTAATGAAGCCTATGGATTGAGTAGAATATAATATCATGTTGTGCCAAGGATGCAAGTCGTATATACATGTAGTTATTACCATGCATGAGATCCCCACATTGTAGCCTGTACATTTAATATATTCACTGATCATGTACTCTACCTTGGCAAATAAAGTTGCAGTTTAGGTATGAATGTCTTTGAGATAATGTTTCAGTCATATCCAATACCAGGAGTATCAAATTCCAGTCTTTGAATGACGCTGTGTCTGCATGTATGTATTACAATTATACACTTCAACAGTGTTTACCAATCTTGGTCCTGGGACATCAATGGTTACACATTGTAACTAATAGACTAGAAACAGGATTTAACTAGTTAATTCATATATACAGAAATATAATGTTAATAAACAGAACACTACACTTCCTATGCATCATGTAAATACTCTAACACTGGTTAATCTCAACATCTAATGCCCTTCATCTGCATTGATCTGATAAACACAGGATAGGTGGAGTATTTCATCAAATTACACTTCATTTCAACCAGTAGAGAATGTGAAACGCTTTATTGAAAAGCTCATTATCCTAGTGTTATAAATACAAGTTTAATCTGTCCTTCAATGCACATCTGTTGTGCATTATAAAAACAGGAAGAAAGAGGTGGTGAGAGAGGTGTAAAAGACAGAAAGGGAAAGAGGTAAGAACATAGGAGCAGGGAAGGCAGCACATGATTAATGAATCACAGTGCTACATAAATATTCTCTCAGTTCATCACAATTACATAATAGTGTCTCTCGTCGGCCCAAAGGTTCTTAAAAGCAGGTGAGGTGGCGATGATGGGACTGGGGGTTGGCCTCCTCTCACATCAAAACATACCTGCAGACGAGAGACAGATGGAGAGAGAGAGCATGTGTTTTTATTTTTTATTCTAACATTGTTAGTCATCAATCAGGAGGTGAAATGCAAAACTGACCTGGGATCATTAACTCTGGGACTACTGCATCTCTGTCTGTATTTCAATGTAAAGCATCTCTTTAATAATACTTCCTGTATAATATAAACTGACCTGGGATCATTAACTCTGGGACTACTGCATCTATATCTGTATTTCAATGTAAAGCATCTCTTTAATAATACTTCCTGTATAATATAAACTGACCTTGGATCATTAACTCTGGGACTTCTGCATCTCTGTCTGTATTTCAATGTAAAGCATCTCTTTAATAATACTTCCTGTATAATATAAACTGACCTGGGATCATTAACTCTGGGACTACTGCATCTATATCTGTATTTCAATGTAAAGCATCTCTTTAATAATACTTCCTGTATAATATAAACTGACCTGGGATCATTAACTCTGGGACTACTGCATCTATATCTGTATTTCAATGTAAAGCATCTCTTTAATAATACTTCCTGTTGACCTGACCAAGTGACCTCTCAACTCTGATCATGCTGTGCCCTCTATGTAGCCAGTTCAGATGCAGGAGGGGTTCACCGACACAGCTGATATAACCTAGAGGATTTAGGGAGAAGAGGAGAGAGGGATGAAGTGAAGGAGAGAGACTGTTATTGAGAAAATAAGGTAGTTAAAGCGACAGTGTTCAACAGGAATCTGTGTGTGGCCTCACCTGGTGTCCACACCACACTAAGTGGCTGCAGAGTACTTTATGCTGAAAAACGGACCAACAAGGACAAACAATACAGCGTAGTTATAGAAATAATGAAGTGTCTTACTGTTCTCCATGGTTGGCCCTCTTGCCTATTCTTTGATGGTGGAAGGATCCACAGTTATACACCTGAGCCTGTTTACTGCACAACACAATCCATCAATCAGATTGATACATGAGTGTGTAGGTGTGGGTTATAGGGTGTCTAATTGTTCTAATTTTTTTCAATATGGGTGATTTAAAAAAGCCTGTTTTGTTTTTGCACAGACATCACACCCTTACCTAAACAGCACCCTCACATGAGAAGTAGAAATCAAAGGGAGAGAAACTATGAATTGAATAACCGCAGTTGACATAGCTCAGTAAATGGAAGAATACTCTTATTGCAATGTGAATGGCTCTTAAAAGAGCCTTTGGTTGTGCATAGTGTAGTCTAGGGTCCTCGTGTCCATCCTCATGAAGTTATGCAGGACACAGGTAGCCTTCACACACCTGAATTCCTCCAGGAGACAGTCCCAGATGACCCTGGTCACCCAACCTTGCAGTGCCCTACAAGGTAACTAACTGTAGGCAATCGTTTTGAAGGAATCTCCAGTTACAGGGTCTCTGTAGGAATATGGAAGACAATGTAATTATTAGACTGTTACATCACCAGGTCATTGTGAATTACTAAAGTATAATATCCCTGATAACAAATCATGATAACATTGGATTGTTAGATGCATGGGCACACATATGTACATGTGTAGCATGTGACAAAACAGGATCATATCAAGGATGGCATCACAAATGAATACATAAATACCACTTGAAGCTTGATAATGAGTTGATTATTTGAATCAGCTGTGCAGTGTGAAGGCAAAAACAACAATGTGCCCCTCTTTGAGTCCCCAGGACTGAGAACCACTGCTCTTCATTGGGACCTCTTCATATGTAGACTGGCTTTCATAGAGCTCTTTATCTGAGGACAGAAAACCTCACAAGAAACAGACTTCATTATAGTCAAATTACACCACACTGAATATTATGTTACTATTATCTCTGTCCTCACTTCTAGGGACAGGAACTACACAAAAGTACCTGCCCTATCCAGAATAGCCTCCTCTCTCACTGACAGTTGGGGCTGCTATCCTTTCACCCTCCTCCATGGCTGCTAGCTAGCTACCTACAAATGCATTTGGAGTTTGTTTTTTACAGTGATGAATACATCAAGATAGCTAGCTAATATGACGTTAGGTAGCTGGTGATATTTAATTAACTTAGCTAGCTATCTATCTATACAGTATTTGAAGTTGTCTAAATAGCTCATTTAGCAGCTCGTTTGAGTTAGCCTGCACTGTAGCTAGTTAGCTAATAATACATCGTTTTTTTTACATTTTCAAAATCTATTTACTTACTTACTTGAATAGGTTCTTTGTGGACAACTGGAAACAGGGCAGCAAAGTTTGTCACATCTGCTGACTGGACGCAGTTGAGTACAATGTATATTGCGTACTTTTTACACCACTGTATTTTTATAACGATCCCTTTCGTCATGCAGCCATTCCTCTGGGTAACCCCGCTGTCTGAAACACTCATCCAGCCATTCCTCTGGGTAACCCCGCTGTCTGAAACACTCATCCAGACATTCCTCTGGGTAACCCCGCTGTCTGAAACACTCATCCAGCCATTCCTCTGGGTAACCCCGCTGTCTGAAACACTCATCCAGCCATTCCTCTGGGTAACCCCGCTGTCTGAAACACTCATCCAGCCATTCCTCTGGGTAACCCCGCTGTCTGAAACACTCATCCAGCCATTCCTCTGGGTAACCCCGCTGTCTGAAACACTCATCCAGCCGTTCCTCTGGGTAACCCCGCTGTCTGAAACACTCACCCAGCCATTCCTCTGGGTATCCCCGCTGTCTGAAACACTCACCCAGCCATTCCTCTGGGTAACCCCGCTGTCTGAAACACTCATCCAGCCATTCCTCTGGGTAACCCCGCTGTCTGAAACACTCATCCAGACATTCCTCTGGGTAACCCCGCTGTCTGAAACACTCATCCAGCCATTCCTCTGGGTAACCCCGCTGTCTGAAACACTCATCCAGCCGTTCCTCTGGGTAACCCCGCTGTCTGAAACACTCATCCAGCCATTCCTCTGGGTAACCCCGCTGTCTGAAACACTCATCCAGCCATTCCTCTGGGTAACCCCGCTGTCTGAAACACTCATCCAGCCATTCCTCTGGGTAACCCCGCTGTCTGAAACACTCATCCAGCCGTTCCTCTGGGTAACCCCGCTGTCTGAAACACTCATCCAGCCATTCCTCTGGGTAACCCCGCTGTCTGAAACACTCATCCAGCCATTCCTCTGGGTAACCCCGCTGTCTGAAACACTCATCCAGCCGTTCCTCTGGGTAACCCCGCTGTCTGAAACACTCATCCAGCCATTCCTCTGGGTAACCCCGCTGTCTGAAACACTCATCCAGCCATTCCTCTGGGTAACCCCGCTGTCTGAAACACTCATCCAGCCGTTCCTCTGGGTAACCCCGCTGTCTGAAACACTCATCCAGCCATTCCTCTGGGTAACCCCGCTGTCTGAAACACTCATCCAGCCGTTCCTCTGGGTAACCCCGCTGTCTGAAACACTCATCCAGCCATTCCTCTGTGTAACCCCGCTGTCTGAAACCCTCATCCAGCCGTTCCTCTGGGTAACCCCGCTGTCTGAAACACTCATCCAGCCATTCCTCTGGGTAACCCCGCTGTCTGAAACACTCATCCAGCCGTTCCTCTGGGTAACCCCGCTGTCTGAAACACTCATCCAGCCATTCCTCTGGGTAACCCCGCTGTCTGAAACACTCATCCAGCCATTCCTCTGGGTAACCCCGCTGTCTGAAACACTCATCCAGCCATTCCTCTGGGTAACCCCGCTGTCTGAAACACTCATCCAGCCATTCCTCTGGGTAACCCCGCTGTCTGAAACACTCATCCAGCCATTCCTCTGGGTAACCCCGCTGTCTGAAACACTCATCCAGCCATTCCTCTGGGTAACCCCGCTGTCTGAAACACTCATCCAGCCATTCCTCTGGGTAACCCCGCTGTCTGAAACACTCATCCAGCCATTCCTCTGGGTAACCCCGCTGTCTGAAACACTCATCCAGCCATTCCTCTGGGTAACCCCGCTGTCTGAAACACTCATCCAGCCATTCCTCTGGGTAACCCCGCTGTCTGAAACACTCATCCAGCCATTCCTCTGGGTAACCCCGCTGTCTGAAACACTCATCCAGCCATTCCTCTGGGTAACCTCGCTGTCTGAAACACTCATCCAGCCATTCCTCTGGGTAACCCCGCTGTCTGAAACACTCATCCAGCCATTCCTCTGGGTAACCCCGCTGTCTGAAACACTCATCCAGACATTCCTCTGGGTAACCCCGCTGTCTGAAACACTCATCCAGACATTCCTCTGGGTAACCCCGCTGTCTGAAACACTCATCCAGCCATTCCTCTGGGTAACCCCGCTGTCTGAAACACTCATCCAGCCATTCCTCTGGGTAACCCCGCTGTCTGAAACACTCATCCAGACATTCCTCTGGGTAACCCCGCTGTCTGAAACACTCATCCAGCGGTTCCTCTGGGTAACCCCGCTGTCTGAAACACTCATCCAGCCATTCCTCTGGGTAACCCCGCTGTCTGAAACACTCATCCAGACATTCCTCTGTGTAACCCCGCTGTCTGAAACACTCATCCAGCCGTTCCTCTGGGTAACCCCGCTGTCTGAAACACTCATCCAGCGGTTCCTCTGGGTAACCCCGCTGTCTGAAACACTCATCCAGCGGTTCCTCTGGGTAACCCCGCTGTCTGAAACACTCATCCAGCCATTCCTCTGGGTAACCCCGCTGTCTGAAACACTCATCCAGCCATTCCTCTGGGTAACCCCGCTGTCTGAAACACTCATCCAGACATTCCTCTGTGTAACCCCGCTGTCTGAAACACTCATCCAGCCGTTCCTCTGGGTAACCCCGCTGTCTGAAACACTCATCCAGCCATTCCTCTGGGTAACCCCGCTGTCTGAAACACTCATCCAGCTATTCCTCTGGGTAACCCCGCTGTCTGAAACACTCAGACAGCCATTCCTCTGGGTAACCCCGCTGTCTGAAACACTCATCCAGCCATTCCTCTGGGTAACCCCGCTGTCTGAAACACTCATCCAGCGGTTCCTCTGGGTAACCCCGCTGTCTGAAACACTCATCCAGCCATTCCTCTGGGTAACCCCGCTGTCTGAAACACTCATCCAGCCGTTCCTCTGGGTAACCCCGCTGTCTGAAACACTCATCCAGCGGTTCCTCTGGGTAACCCCGCTGTCTGAAACACTCATCCAGCCATTCCTCTGGGTAACCCCGCTGTCTGTAACACTCATCCAGCCATTCCTCTGGGTAACCTCGCTGTCTGAAACACTCATCCAGCCATTCCTCTGGGTAACCCCGCTG
Source organism: Salmo trutta (assembly GCF_901001165.1). Lineage (NCBI taxonomy): Eukaryota > Metazoa > Chordata > Actinopteri > Salmoniformes > Salmonidae > Salmo > Salmo trutta. The sequence goes on along the minus strand of NW_021822911.1, from coordinate 3,115,622 downwards.
TCTGAAACACTCATCCAGCCATTCCTCTGGGTAACCCCGCTGTCTGAAACACTCATCCAGCCATTCCTCTGGGTAACCCCGCTGTCTGAAACACTCATCCAGCGGTTCCTCTGGGTAACCCCGCTGTCTGAAACACTCATCCAGCCATTCCTCTGGGTAACCCCGCTGTCTGTAACACTCATCCAGCCATTCCTCTGGGTAACCTCGCTGTCTGAAACACTCATCCAGCCATTCCTCTGGGTAACCCCGCTGTCTGAAACACTCATCCAGCCATTCCTCTGGGTAACCCCGCTGTCTGAAACACTCATCCAGACAGTCGGCTTGTTTGTCAGTACTCTAAATCCTGTGTATGCGACTGTATTGGCTGATGGGAAGGATCTTTTTTAGGGGTGTCGGGTAGAAGCTGTCTCCGCGTAACAGGGTATTCCTGTCCATCGGCTTCCTGTATAGGTCTGTGCGAAAACCACCCCGTCCCTCTTAATCAAAATGTCCAAATAACTCGTTTCATGCACATTAAAGGTGAGGGTGAATTTCAGATGTTCACTGCTTGTATTGATGAAGGAGTGGAATTGATGAAGTTCCTCTGCTGTCCCCTGGAATAGATGGAACACGTCATCAATGAAGACTTTTTCAGAGCCTGATGAGGTGCTAGAATGGATTGTTGGGACTGACAATCACATTCTTCTCTAACAACCCCACGTACAGATTGGCATAATTAGATGCTATTTTGAAACTTCAATGACCATAATGCAGTGCGTGCCTACTTGTCCTGTCTGTGTTTATTTTACACCTGCTATGTAAAAGAGACAGAATAATACACGATGGTCAATGCAATCTGGAATCCTTGGGACATCCCTACCCTAAACCCTAACCTTAACTCTAACCATTTTAAATGTCAACTTCAATGGGCTAGGGACGTCCCAAGGATGTATCTCTACCTGAAAATACATGATTTAAATGATTGATAGTTGGTATTCAGCAGTCATAAAGCCTTATTTACTTTAATGAACTACTAAAATAGTGATTTTGTCAGACAGCATAGACAGCAGCTCTACACTTTATTGAGTGACTGATCCATTCATCCTTCCATCCCTCCTCAGCCTTCCTCTCCTCTGAAGACCCAGTGAGGGTGGAGCTCAGTCAGAGAGCTGTTGAGGGACTGGTTAGGAAGAACACTTCTAAAGCCAGAGAGGTGAGAGGTCACACATGGTTTAGATGGTAAATATTTATGTCCCCTTAGCGGTTCATCACATTAGCAAAAGGGAATATGTTCCATCATCTATGTTTATTTACATTAGTACAAATTGTCCACAGATATTGGTGTAATTTCTCACCCCTTTTGGCTGTATGAAAGTTAATTTCCCCTCAGACACACACATTTGTTCTTTGATATAATGAAGGTAATTTGTGTCAAATGTACTTTTCCCCACTCATTCACCCCATCTCTTTACATTGCTTATGGATATTCGGTGGCCTGACTCAAATTCCGAACACAATGCCCATCCTGGCAGATCTAAACCTAATGCAGCATGAAGTGATCAGAAGTCACATTTAGGTGCCAGGTGTAACTGAGGCCATAGATGCTCCATATCCATTACTTTGAGTGTTTTATATAATATGACTAAATGTGTTTCTTTCTGTGTTGCAGGGACAGTCAGAAATGGAACAGCAAGGCCACAGAACAGAACATGACATAATCAGAGCTGTGGGAGACCACCTCAAGCCCCTGTTAGAGCCGGGGTGGTGTTTACCACTCCACCACACCTTCAGCAGGCTGGAAAAGTGGGATTGATCTGTTTGATCCATGTGTTTGTTTCCGTTTTCAGTAGTTGAATCCTATGACATGGGATTGATACTGTTTTTCATACTAAGATATACCAAGAGTCTATTGATTGGTCGGTCATTGGGTTCATTTGTTTTAAAATATGTTCAAATAAAATCAAGCTTTATTTATACAGCACATGTCAGACATGGACATGGCTTCACAGGAAAAAACAATGAAAAAAAATATAAATATTTAGTACACAACAAACATAAGAGGATAAAAAACAGAAGACTAACAACTGAAAGACTAATGAACATTAAGGAAAATGCCATTGATTAAAATATTAATTGGATGCAATATCCAACCCAGTTAAGACAACAAATATATCCAAGATTTTTGTTGGACAAGTTTTCTCACCACCAACAGAAAACGTCCATATCACATTATAATCAACTACAATGCTTCACCTTCTACAATATAAACATGGTGTCTATTGGATGTCAACAATTAAAAACAAGAAAAAACACATATTTCTAAATAATAATATTCAATTGTATTATTTTTTTCTCATTTTTCTTTCTATCAAATCTATATTCTATATTGTTTATTATCTATATTCTTTCTTTATATACACTAGCTTCTAGAACTCTCGTCTTCCTAAAACTCACTAGCTTCTAGAACTCTCGTCCCCTTGGAACGAGCCCAAACAAAACTCATCTCCAATACGGAAAAACGTGCAGTCAAAATAAATTGTGATCCATGGTTTAAGCACTGGTTAAATGCAGAACACAAATCTTTTTGACTGCCCACCCTTGAGACAATCAGCAACCAAGTTGTCCTTACCACGGACATGTCTGATTTCAAGAGGAAACTCCTGCAATATCCATAGTAACTTTCCACCTCACTGCAGAGCTTCTCTCTCTTTTCAGGGTTCACTAGATAGGCATGTTGTTGGATCGGGGCCTAGTCCCCAATGTCATGCTCTAGTGCATTTGGGTTATCACATCTGAGAATGAACCCTGATATTCTAAAAGCAGGGCAACAAAGTCAATATAATTGTACCAAAAATTGTCAGTCGGTTACATAAATAATTATGATTACTAAATGTTACATGAAATGTACATTTTAATGTCTTTTTAATGACATTTTGCTAGGTGGGATAGCCCCAATGTCAAAACACAGTTTTAACGTGTCTAAATCAATAACCAATATGCAGAAACAGTTTGTGATATATTGAAAACGTAAAAATAAAATGTGCTATGTACACAAACATCTGCCACAATAATCATATTACTTGTATTTTTTAAAACAAGCACCTTATAAATTGCACAAACACCAAAAACGCTGTTGTTTTGATAAGTAGCAATAAATCAGTGATATCAATTAGGGGGAAAATCAGGTTGTGCGTGCTGTTGAAACTAACACAACTAAAAAAACACATGGAAATGGGAGATATCTTTCACCTCACTGGTTAGAGGACAACCTGCAGAAGACAGTCAGCTACATTTTGGAGTGATGCATTTAAATGTAGGGGTCGCTAAACAAAGGAACACAACACTTATTTGTCATAACTCATCGATATCATGTTGAAATCAATTGTGTGACAGAAGGGAGATGAGGTTGCACGTCCTGTTAAAGTAACAGCTCAAAAACCACATGGAATCTGGGAATAATGTGAACATCACTGGTTAGAGGAACCTTTGTAGAAAACAGATTACTACATTTTGAAGTGTTGCATTTTGATTCCAGTGGATCACCAACGCAGTAAGTGTAACACAACTCTTTTTTTGTTAGTCACTTTTTGTTAAATCACATAAATAGTACTCTTTCAATTCAGAGCCTGGATTTTCCCCCTGAGTCTAATATCCATATCATGTTGAAATCAATAGAACAGGGGACAAACGTTTAGGGTTCTACATTGTGACATCATTAAAATACTCCTTCTTCAATGTTAAAACATTCTACATTGTGACATTATATCATTGATATCATGAAACAACTCCTTCATGTATGTATTTTCTGATGTTTGATCAGAGATCTTTAATCAGATGATCTCTGGTCACAGCCTTGAGGTTTCTCTCCTGTGTGTGTTCTCTGGTGTATCTTCATATGGCTAGATGTTATAAATAACTTCCCACATTGAGTACAGCTATAGGGTTTCTCTCCAGTGTGTTTTCTCTGGTGAACAGTCAGATTGCTGACAAAGTAAAACTCTTCTGGTGTGATACCAGGTTGCTTAGCTGAGTAAAACACTTCCCACATTGATCACTGTTGATCACAGATATAAGATTTCTCTCCTGTGTGTGTTCTCTGGTGTGATATCAGGCTGGTTGAATGAGTAAAATTCTTCCCACATTGAGTACAGCTATAAGGTTTCTCTCCTGTGTGTGTTCTCCTGTGAAGAGTCAGAATGCTAGATGTAGTAAAACTCTTCCCACATTCATCACAGCTATATGGTTTCTTTCCTGTGTGTGTTCTCTGGTGTATCTTCAGTTCTCCAGATTGAACAAAACTCTTCCCACATTGAATACAGCTATAAGGTTTCTCTCCTGTGTGTATTCTCTGGTGTATCTTCAGTTCGCAAGATTGAACAAAACTCTTCCCACATTCAGTACAGCTATAAGGTTTCTCTCCTGTGTGTGTTCTCTGGTGTATCTTCAGTTCACAAGATTGAACAAAACTCTTCCCACATTGAGTACAGCTATAAGGTTTCTCTCCTGTGTGTGTTCTCTGGTGAAGAGTCAGATGGCTCGTAGTAGTAAAACTCTTCCCACATTCATCACAGCTATATGGTTTCTCTCCTGTGTGTATTCTTTGGTGTGATATCAGGCTGCCTAGCTGAGTAAAACTCTTCCCACATTGATCGCAGCTATAAGGTCTCTCTCCTGTGTGTGTTCTCTGGTGTAATATCAGGCTGGTTGAATGAGTAAAACTCTTCCCACATTGAGTACAGCTATAAGGTTTCTCTCCTGTGTGTGTTCTCTGGTGAAGAGTCAGATTGCTCGACTTAGTAAATCTCTTCCCACATTCATCACAGCTATATGATTTCTCTCCTGTGTGTATTATCTGGTGTGATATCAGGCTGCTTAGCTGAGTAAAACTCTTCCCACATTCATCACAGCTATTCGGTTTCTCTCCTGTGTGTATTCTCTGGTGTGCTATCAGGCTGCTTAGCCGAGTAAAACTCTTCCCACATCGATCACAGGTATAAGGTTTGTCTCCTGTGTGTGTTTTTTGGTGTACATTAAGACGGCTAGATGTATCAAAACTCTTCCCACATTGAGTACAGCTATAAGGTTTCTCTAGTGTGTGGATTCTCTGATGCATTTTAATGGCTGTTGATGAGGTGAATCTCTTCCCACAGTCAGAGCAGCTGTGAGTTCTCTTCCCTGTGGGTCTCTGCTGGTGTTTCTTGAGGTGTTCTAATGTGGAGAGACTCTTCTCTGCCTTGTCAGCATCATGAGGTTGTTCAGGCTCCCCAGAGGATCCACGATAGTCGTGTCTCTCTCCTGTGTGAATGACAAAGTCAGACAGATTGTTAAAGTCCCACAACAGTGGAAATCCACTGTTTATTTGAGGTAAAGGGTGATGCCCAGAGCATACCCATGAAGTTGTACAACAATTGAAGTCTGTTAAATTTGAAAATGGAGACAGTCAAGATAGCAACAATAGTCAGATTTAGTCTTGTTTTCACATTAGTAGTAACATCTAAGATTGTAGACTAGAAATAAGTTATTCATGTTGTTGAAACCCTAAGCAATGTGCCAGATGACTTCTGGTCTCCAATATAGGACCGTTTCTGTGTTTGCTAAAATTGCGATGCAAGTTGTTGTAGAAACTCCTCCCGCTAATGACTGTGAATGTGCACATCAATTTACTAAATTACTCATCATAAACGTTGACAAAATACATAATTATTTTAAGAATTATAGATACAGAACTCCTTTATGCAATCGCTATGTCAGATTTTAAAATAGCTTTTCGGCGAAAGCACATTTTGCAATATTTTGAGTACATAGCCCAGCTATCACGGCTAGCTAATTTGACACCAGCCAAGTTCGGGGCACACTAAACTCAGAATTAGTATTCGAAAAATTGTATTACCTTTGCTGAGCTTCGTCAGAATGCACACCCAGGACTACTACTTCCACAAGAAATGTTGTTTTTGTTCCAAATAATCCATAGTTATGTCCAAATACCTCTGTTTTTTTGTGCGTTCAGGTCACTATCCAAAGGGTAACGCGCGAGCGCATATCGAGAAGAGAAAATTCAAAATGTTCCATTACCGTACTTAGAAGCATGTCAAACGCTGTTAAAAATCAATTTTTATGGTATTTTTCTCGTAAAATAGCGATAATATTCCAACCGAACAATAGTGTATTCATTCAAAGAGGAAAAGAAAAAACAGCGTAGTCTCGTGAATGCGCATATCCAATCTCTTCGTCACAGGGCAGACCACTGACAAACTGAGCTACTATACTCTGCCCAGAGACAGGAGATGCCTCAATCCGCTTCTGAAGGCTTTAGAGAGCCAATGGAAGCCTTAGAAAGTGCTACATAACCGCATAGATACTGTAGTTTCGATAGAGAACCAAAAGAAGAACTACAAATTCTCAGACAGGCCACTTCCTGCTTGGATACCTCTCAGGTTTTTGCCTGCCATATGAGTTCTGTTATACTCACAGACACCATTCAAACAGTTTTAGAAACTTCAGAGTGTTTTCTATCCAAATATACTAATAATATGCATATTCTCGTTTCTGGGCAAGAGTAGTAACCAATTTAAATCGGAATAGTTTTTTCATCCGGCCGTGAAAATACTGCCCCCTATCCCAAAGAAGTTTTAAGACAGTCAACTTAGCAACAATCATATTTTGTCTTGTTTTTGCATTAGTAGTAACTAGAAATAAGTTATTAAAGTTGTTGAAATCCTAAGCAGTGTGCCAGACAACTATTGGTCTCCAATATAGGCCCTTTTCTGTGTTCTGGTTGCAGAAAATCCTCCCTGCTAATGAGGAAACCACTAGTTATGGATGTAGTATATCTGGTAATGAGGAAACCGCTAGTTATGGATGTAGTATATCTGGTAATGAGGAAACCACTAGTTATGGATGTAGTATGTCTGGTAATGAGGAAACCACTAGTTATGGATGTAGTATATCTGGTAATGAGGAAACCACTAGTTATGGATGTAGTATATCTGGTAATGAGGAAACCACTAGTTATGGATGTAGTATATCTGGTAATGAGGAAACCACTAGTTATGGATGTAGTATATCTGGTAATGAGGAAACCACTAGTTATGGATGTAGTATGTCTGGTAATGAGGAAACCGCTAGTTATGGATGTAGTATATCTGGTAATGAGGAAACCACTAGTTATGTATGTAGTGTATCTGGTAATGAGGAAACCACTAGTTATGGATGTAGTATATCTGGTAATGAGGAAACCACTAGTTATGGATGTAGTATATCTGGTAATGAGGAAACCACTAGTTATGGATGTAGTATATCTGCTAATGAGGAAACCACTAGTTATGGATGTAGTTTTTTCTCTCTGCCAGGAGAAAAAATGGTGAGCGACGATTTTAGTTTTTCACAAGGCATTCTGAATATTACAGCACTATCAGGAGTGCTACTCAAGGAAACTCACATTAAGCTCTGTGTCTATTCACTAATTCACCACCGTGGGGGAAAACTCAGGGGAGTTCTCATAGGCTGACAGCAAATATAGCCTCCATTTACAGGTTGTTTATGAGTGCATTTCACATTACTTTAAGATTATAATTGTAACGCTCGTTTGAATCTCCTGCTTAATATGTTTGTGTTATTGTCGCAAATCAACTGCTTTATACATAAACACTTAAACCTGTAAAATGCTCTTTGGCTAGCTTTGCCATCAGCCTGACAGAGGGTTTTACACTAAGTATTTGCCCATAACATCACCTAACAATAACATAGACCTACTGTAGGACCCATAACTTCACCTAACAACAACATAGACCTAGGACTATATATTTAATATTTCAGGTGAAACATGGAAACTAAAATGTCTTTGTCATGACATTTCATAACCTGATCACCAGATAATTTTGTGAATAATCCCACTAGGCTACTCTGTAATGTGTTGTCATTCTAAATGTCCTGAATAAAGGAAAATAGCTCTGTGTGTTGAACAATAGCCTATCCATCAAGGAACAATTCTCTACACGTTATGAGCAAAGTATCTCTGTGTCCAGACAGACTAACGAGAACCTACTGTAAATCAAGCAGACAATAACACATTATAAACATCAATTTGTTAGGGATGTTGGATCCAACGTGGAGCACGGCATAACTGTCTTTACCAGAGTAATGAATGAAGAAGCACTTTGGTTGTTGTTGCATGTCATGATGTTTGTCATGTGACTGTCATTCAGAAAATGATTTCCTGGATCAGCAAACGATAGTTGAACATGTGACTGTAACTAAACAGCTACAGTATTAAGAATTATGTGTAATTATTGAAGAACCACATTAATGACAGTATCCATTTGGGTGTCAATAAAGTTAAGATGACTCTCGGTTTGAACCACTGGATTTAGCAAACTCTGAAATGATTTAGGATTTCTGTTCCCATGAAAACTGTTTTCCCACCGTAACATAAGGAGACACTAAATGTTACGTAGTTAGAGAGCATTTCAGAGATCTGAATACAAAAAAACTGTCCTAACAGGACAATAACCTAAACCACAAGGCCAAATCTACACTGGAGGAGCTTACCAAGATGACATTGAATGTTCCTGAGTGGCCTAGTTACAGTTTGGACTTAAATCGTCTTGAAAGTCAATGGCAAGACTTGAAAATGGCTTTCTAGCAATGATCAACAACCAACTTGACAGAACAGGAAGGATTTTAAAAAGAATAATGAATATTCACATGAAGATCAGCATCCTATTGGATGACATCACGACTTCCCATCAAGCCAACTCCTTGGAGGCCTTACTATGACATCACTCACTCCTTCTAGTTTGCAGTTGTTTAAAAAAAAAAACTATTTTGCACAAAACATTTATTTGTTTCCCTTTAGTGTGTTTATAATTTATATACCAGAAAATGGCTTGTGTCCCTGTTTTATTTACATTTTTAGTCATTTAGCAGACGCTCTTATCCAGAGCGACTTACAGTAGTGAATGCATACATTTCATACATGGCCCCCCGTGGGAATCGAACCCACAACCCTGGCGTTGCAAACACCATGCGTTGCAAACACCATGCTCTACCAACTGAGCTACAGGGAAGACTGTTATAAGATAGTACTCACTGTATTTACTGGTGTTAATCAGATCAATGTCCCTGTTTTATAAGATAGTACTCACTGTATTTACTGGTGTTAATCAGATCAATGTCCCTGTTTTATTAGATAGTACTCACTGTATTTACTGGTGTTAATCAGTTCTCCAGTCTTCTCTTCTTCGTCCTCCTCTAATGTGACAGTAATCTCCCCCTCTTCAGCCTTAATTCCAAAAACGTCTTCATCTTCTTTCACTTCATCCTCCACTCCAAAAACTGCATCTTCATCCTCCTCTTTCACTCTGAAGGCGGTAATCTCTCCTTCCTTCTTCACTCCAAAAACAGCATCATCCTCTTCTTCCTCGTCTTTCACTGTAACGTCTTTCTCTTCTTCTTTCACTGTAACAGCCTCACCCTTTACTTCTTGTTTTACTGTAACATCCTCCTCTTCCACGACAATGTTCAGCCCCAGAGCTTCTTTCTCCGTCCAACAGACCTCTTCTTTAGCAGGAGGAGAGTAGTTTAGTGAGCGCATGGTCGGGGATGTTAGCTAGCTAGGCTAATGCTAACTTAACCAGCCAGATAGTTGACTTACAACGTAAATATGAAATTAAATGGGGTAGCTAGTTGTTTCCACATAAGTATGTTTAAAGCAAAGTGGCAAATAAACCACGAAATTGTCTAAAGAGCTTGAATGTTCAGACTTTGTCGGCTAGCGAGCTACCGAGGTGGCTGCAGTTGTTGAAGAAGCGTTCCGTCCACTAGATTATACGTCACACTAGAAACATCGCCTGAAAGACACATATCGCCACCTGCTGTCTGGGGGGAGGAAACGCAGTTGAGGAGGGAAAACTATTTTTCTTCTTCATTGAATTATAATATTATAAAGCAGTTTAGGGAAACGTTGTTTTTCTCTACATTAAATATGAATATTATATCAACACGTATAAAGAGCAACAAGTGTTGTTTGATTAGTTCAGTTTTTTATGAGAATTTAAAACAAACTCTACATCTACTCCACATCTGTATTTCTGATTCGGTCAAATAACTAGATATCAAAATAAGCACCTAGTTAGATACCCTTGATAAAGATGAGCAAAAATTACTGTATGAAATAAATAAATAAACTTTACCCACTACCAGGATATTTTAGCCCAAAACCTGGTTACCTCTCTGCTAGGAGGCTGAAACTTGGCCATAAGTGGATCTTCCAGCAAGACACATCAACATCCACAAAGAAATGGTTAATTGGGTACAAAATCAAAATTTTCAATGGCCATCTCAGTCTTCGGACTTGAACTCCATTGAAAACCTGTGGTTTGAATTGAACAGGGCAGTACACAAGCGCAGACAAAAGAAATTGAGGACCTGTAGAGATTCTGTTTGGAGGAATGGTCTAAGATCCCACGCAATGTGTTCTCTAATCTCATGAAACATTTCAGTGTCATTATCCTCCAAAGGGGAGGGTGCTGGAGTATTGAAAACATGGGTGGCAATAATTCAGACCCCTACCTTTTGAGAATTACATGTTACACTAAATATCTTTCTCTGAGCAATTGTATTAGTATAAAATAATATAGGACTAGGTATAGGACTAGGTCTATACTGCTCCTACATGGTGTAACAATACATCATTTAGATGTATATAATGAACAGACTAGGTCTATACTGCTCCTACATGGTGTAACAATACATCATGTAGATGTATATAATGAACAGACTAGGTCTATACTGCTCCTACATGGTGTAACAATACATCATGTAGATGTATATAATGAACAGACTAGGTCTATACTGCTCCTACATGGTGTAACAATACATCATGTAGATGTATATAATGATCAGACTAGGTTCTATCCTATTCTACTGTATCTTAGTCTATGTATTACTCATCTCATATGTATATACTGTATTCTATCCTATTCTACTGTATCTGTCTATGTATTACTCATCTCATATGTATATACTGTATTCTATACTATTCTACTGTATCTTAGTCTATGTATTACTCATCTCATATGTATATACTGTATTCTATCCTATTCTACTGTATCTGTCTATGTATTACTCATCTCATATGTATATACTGTATTCTATCCTATTCTACTGTATCTGTCTATGTATTACTCATCTCATATGTATATACTGTATTCTATTCTATTCTACTGTATCTGTCTATGTATTACTCATCTCATATGTATATACTGTATTCTATACTATTCTACTGTATTATAGTCTATGCCACTCTGACATTGCTCATCCAAATATTTATATATTCTTAATTCCATTCCTTTACTTTAGATGTGTGTATTTGTTGTGAAGTTGTTACATATTATTGCACTGTTGTCGTTGAGTGGTCCAGCCAGAGCCCGGACTTGAACCCGATCAAACATCTCTGGAGAGACCTGAAAATAGTTGTGCAGCGATGCTCCCCATCCAACCTGACAGAGCTTGAGAGGATCTGCAGAGAAGAATGGAAGAAACTACCCAAATACAGGTGTGCCAAGCTTCTAGTGTCATACCCAAGAAGACTCAAGGCTGTAATCACTGCCAAAGGTGTTTCAGCAAAGTACTAAGTTAAGGGTCTGAACACTTATGTAAATGTAGGATTGGGCCGTTGTCATCACACTTCCATGATTAGTAAGAATTAGGGTAGATTTATAGGACTATTGTTTTTTATGATTCATACATACTTTCCTAACCCTAAAATGTACCTAAATAATCTACAAGATCAGAGTATTTTTAAATCTACCAGTTGGTGCTGAAACAGAGACGAATTATGACTTTCTTGAATTGATCCCTAGATTCTGACTCCGTGTATTCTATTGAGTCCGTCAACAAAATTAGAATTAAAAGGTATTTAAAGGTACAACATTCTAATTAAAGGTATTACCGTATTTAAAAGAATGGCTTAAGATGAAATGTACTATAAACCCTATTGAATGAAAACTCCATGACAAAATCTGTTGGCCAACAATTGTGAGGGTTTTCAGCAAGGTATCAACACATGCAGAGTGTGCGTAAGCAAGGCATACATTCCTAAATGGGGATCGGCCCCAGTCTCCTGGTAAAGCACCAGAACCCTCCTCCTACAGCATTTATGTTCATTTTGAGAAGGTAGCACTACAGTCTCCGGGTAAAAAAACTACTTTTGGGTAAAAAAGACACGACACCTGTCTATGAATTTGAGAGGTTACATTGATGCTCCAGATACTCAACTAGTCTAAAGCAGACCAGTTTTATTGCTTCTTTAATCAGGACAACAGTTTTCAGCTGTGCTAACATAATTGCAAAAGGGTTTTCTAATGATCAATTAGCCTTTTAAAATGATAAACTTGGATTAACTAACACAACGTGCCATTGGAACACAGGAGTGATGGACACTGATAATGGGCCTCTGTACGCCTATGCAGATATTCCATTAATAATCAGCTGTTTCCAGCTATAATAGTCCTTTACAACATTAACAATGTCTACACTGTATTTCTGATCAATTTTATGTTATTTTAATGGACAAAAAATTGCTTTCTTTTAAAAAAAAGGTTATTTCTAAGTGATCCCAAACTGTTGAACGGTAGTGTACATCTACATCCTCCCATGTCGCTGAACCACTGATCAATAACTCCCTATTACAGGAAAAACACTATTTCCATTGGTTGTTAGTACTGTACTGACCTCTCGTTCTCTGTCTCTCTCGTACTCTGCCTTGTGTATTTATCTTCAAAATATTCTTATAGTCCCAACATAGAACCAAATAGACATCCCAAAAATAATATGGCATTTACTTTATTTCACATTTATTTAATCAGATATGTCAATTGAGAACCAATACGCATTTACAATGACAATCTGAATGAAGAAATACTAATATCAATCTATTTAATAATTAACATGTTTGAAATATCCAAATTATATAGTGAACAACATGTAGGGGTTTACACTTGCATTCAATCAATCTTAAGTTCATAATCAAAACATTTTTTTTTACTCTTTTAATCCGATTTTCGACATGATCATGTCTTGAGCTGGAAAAAACATGTAGACCTATTTTTCAGTATGATTTCATTCATACAATATTATTTAATGTAGAATGAACAAAAACACAATTTCTTAATCAAAAACATAAGTCAGAACACAGCCTCTCTATTCTCTCATGTGATTTCAGGTCCTCTGACTGGGAAAATGTCTTTTCACAATAAGAACATTGGTATGTCTTCTCCTCCTGTGTATTAGTATGTTGGAAAGGCTTTTCTCCTGTGTGTGTTCTCTCATGCTTTTTCAAGCTCCCTAACCGGGTAAAACTCTTTTCACATCGGGAACATTTGTAAGGCTTTTCTCCTGAGTGTATTCTCTCATGCGCTTTCAGGCTCCCTTGATGGGTAAAACTCTTTTCACAATTGGAACAGTGGTAAGGCTTTTCTCCTGTGTGTATTCTCTCATGCTCCTTCAGGCTCGCATACCACCTAAAATTCCTTCCACAGTGGGAACAGTGATAAGGCTTCTCTCCAGTGTGTCCCCTCTCATGTGTTTTCAGGCTCCCTAACTGAGTAAAACTCTTTACACAGTGGGAACAGTGGTGAGGCTTCTCTCCAGAGTGTATTCTCATATGTATTTTCAGGTTCCCTGACCCAGTAAATATCTTTCCACACTGAGAGCAGTGGTAGGTCTTCCTATCTTCTGTGTGTATTTCTTCATGTTTTTTCAGGTACCGTAACTGGGTAAACCTCTTTCCACACTGGGAACATTGGAAACACTTTTCTCTTGTGTGTGTCCTCGCATGCTCTTTTAGGTTCCCTAACTTGGTAAAACTCTTTCCACAGTGGGAGCAATCGTAAGGGTTTTCTCCTGTGTGCGTTCTCTCATGTACTTTCAGGTTCCTTAACAACTTAAAACTCTTTCCACACTGGGAACAGTGGTGTTGTCTCGCTGGTTTGGGCGTCTCTGGGTCTGGTTCCCCTGAAGGAGTCTCCCCGCTGTCAGAGTGAGAGTCTGGTCCCTCTCCTACCAAAGACAAACAGAGTATTTAGTTAAATACTAAACAGAGAACTGAATTAAACCTCCATAAAATAAAACTGTCTTCCTGTGAGGCTAGATTCCTCAAAAACCTGAAGTCAGTTTTCAGAACATTCCATAGTTTAATAAAAACTTGGTGGCTGCCCTAATAATAATAATAATAATGTAGAACATAAAATCTAATCTTTCTCTCATGTTTATAGGCTGAGAAGAGCTCTATAATAGGGAAAGGGAAAGGGGGATGCCTAGTCAACTGAATGGATTCAACTGAAATGTGTGTCCCGTATTTAACCCAACCCCTCTGAATCAGAGAGGTGTGGGGGGCTGCCTTAATAGACATCCACGTCATCGGCAGCCAGGGAACAGTGGGTTAACTGACTTGCTCAGGGGCAGAATGACAGCGTTTTTACCTTTTCAGCTCGGGGATTTGATCAAGCAACCTTTCGGTTACTGGCCCAACGCTCCTACCTGCCAGTCTACATAATGTCGTATTTTAGGCTGAGCAGAGCTCTATAATAATAGATAATGTCATGTTTATAGGCTGATCAGAGCTGTATAATAATAGATAATGTCATGTGTATAGGCTGAGCACAGCTCTATAATAATAGATAATGTCATGTTTATAGGCTGATCAGAGCTCTATAATAATAGATAATGCCATGTTTATAGGCTGATCAGAGCTCTATAATAATAGATAATGTCATGTTTATAGGCTGAGCAGAGCTCTATAATAATAGATCATGTTTATAGGCTGAGCAGAGCTCTATAATAATAGATCATGTTTATAGGCTGAACAGAGCTCTACAATAATAGATAATGCCATGTTTATTGGCTGAGCAGAGCTCTATAATAATAGATAATGTCATGTTTATAGGCTGAGCAGAACTCTATAATAATAGATAATGTCATGTTTATAGGCTGAGCAGAGCTCTATAATAATAGATAATGTCATGTTTATAGGCTGAGCAGAGCTCTATAATAATAGATAATGTCATGTTTATAGGCTGAGCAGAGCTCTATAATAATAGATAATGTCATGTTTATAGGCTGAGCAGAACTCTATAATAACAGATAATGTCATGTTTACAGGCTGAGCAGAGCTCTATAATAATAGATAATGTCATGTTTATAGGCTGAGCAGAGCTCTATAATAATAGAGAATGTCATGTTTATAGGCTGAGCAGAGCTCTATAATAATAGATAATGTCATGTTTATAGGCTGAGCAGAGCTCTATAATAATATATATTACTAATGTTAAAGGCTGCATTTGATCCATTGTTATTAACGTTTTGTTGGTGGCCCACTTCATCTCTAAAGTAATAATTACCATCTTTTCTAAATGATAATTCTTTAGTTTAGCCTTTCCTTGAAATGGCTATTTTGCCCATGTTTTTTGTCGACTAACAAACGTTTGCTAATATGTTCAGTCTCCCCAAAACCACTGTCCTTTTGCTAATATGTTCAGTCTCCCCAAAACGCTTGTCCTTTTGCTAATATGTTCAGTCTCCCCAAAACGCTTGTCCTTTTGCTAATATGTTCAGTCTCCCCAAAACGCTTGTCCTTTTGCTAATATGTTCAGTCTCCCCAAAACCACTGTCCATTTCATGTCAATAATGCTTCTTATTTTATGTATTTCTCCAACATTATTTAGAAATCTGCGTTTTGCGAGTATGCAAGGCCTACAATAGACACACGTCAAAAGTTTCATTTATAACTTGTTTGCCATTCTGTGAGACAATTAAGTTGTGATTTTGTGGTGGTGGGGGGGTACTCTGATGGTATACACATGTTACAGTTAAGCAATAAGGCCAGAGGAAGTGTGGTATATGGCCAATATAGCATGGTTAAAGACTGTCCTTACGCACAACAGAGTGCCTGGATACAGAACTTAGCCGTGGTATATTGGCCATCTATCACTGAGGTGTCTTATTGCTATTATAAACATGTTACCAACATAATTAGAACAGTAAAAATACATGTCATACCCGTGGTATACGGCCTGATATACCACGGCTGTCAGCCAATCAGCATTCAGGGCTTTAATCACCCATTTTAAAATGTAGCTTTAACATTATATTATAACATAAATTCCTTTAGTACCGAACAACATTTTCAAGTATAGAATTTCAGTAGCATGCTGCTTTAAAACAACACATTCGTTCAAAACAGTTGGACAGTTAGAGCCCGTTTTTTAAGACAGTACTTACTGATGGTAATCAGATCTGACTCCTCTGTCAATATGACCGTTATCTCTCCTTCTTTCTCCTTCTTCACTCCATAAAGTGCATCCTCCTCCTCTTTCACTCTGAACGCGTCATCCTCTTCTTTCACTGAAACGTCTTTCTCTTCTTCTTTCACTGTAACAGCTTCACCCTCTACTTGTTGTTTTACTGT
Source organism: Salmo trutta (assembly GCF_901001165.1). NCBI lineage: Eukaryota > Metazoa > Chordata > Actinopteri > Salmoniformes > Salmonidae > Salmo > Salmo trutta. The sequence goes on along the minus strand of NW_021822911.1, from coordinate 3,099,178 downwards.
AACATCCTCCTCTTCCTTCTCCTCTTTCACGACAATGTTCAGCCCCAGAGCTTCTTTCTCCGTCCAGCAGACCTCCTCTTCTTTAACAGGAGGGGAGTAGTTTAGGGAGCTCATGTTCGGGGATGTTAGCTAGCTAGCTATCATTAGCGACTAGGCTAATGCTAACTTAACCAGCCAGCTACTATAGCTGACTAATACAAAATAACGTAATATTAAATTAAATAGGTTAACAAGTAGATACGACAGAAGTGTGTCTAAAACACAGTAGCTAATATAGACAGAAAGCGTATAAATAGGTTGAATGTTTCGGCTATGTTGGCTAGCAAGCTACCGAGGTGGTTGACGAGCTGTTTATGAAGAACCGTCCACTAGATTATACGTCACGCTGCAGCATCGCCTGAAAGACGCACATCGCCGTCTGCTGACTGGAGGGAAACGCAGTTGAGGATCACATTTTATTTTCAGACAAAGATTATTTTAAATGGATTTAACTAAATAATACTATTATATTGAGACATACAAAGACCTGAATGTGTTGGTTGATTAGTGCGAATAAAAAATGTTTACTACAGCACATTTAAGACAGTTTCATTAAGTCAAACAACATCTAAATAAGTAGCCAGCTACTGTAGGTCTATACTGCTCCTACATGGTGTAACAATACATCATGTAGATGTATATAATGAACAGACTAGGTCTATACTGCTCCTACATGGTGTAACAATACATTTGTAGATGTATATAATGAACAGACTAGGTCTATACTGCTCCTACATGGTGTAACAATACATCATGTAGATGTATATAATGAACAGACTAGGTCTATACTGCTCCTACATGGTCTAACAATACATCATGTAGATGTATATAATGAACAGACTAGGTCTATACTGCTCCTACATGGTGTTACAATACATCATGTAGATATATATAATGAACAGACTAGGTCTATACTGCTCCTACATGGTGTAACAATACATCATGTAGATGTATATAATGAACAGACTAGGTCTATACTGCTGCTACATGGTGTAACAATACATCATGTAGATGTATATAATGAACAGACTAGGTCTATACTGCTGCTACATGGTGTAACAATACATCATGTAGATGTATATAATGAACAGACTAGGTCTATACTGCTCCTACATGGTGTAACAATACATCATGTAGATGTATATAATGAACAGACTAGGTCTATACTGCTCCTACATGGTGTAACAATACATCATGTAGATGTATATAATGAACAGACTAGGTCTATACTGCTCCTACATGGTGTAACAATACATCATGTAGATGTATATAATGAACAGACTAGGTCTATACTGCTCCTACATGGTGTAACAATACATCATGTAGATGTATATAATGAACAGACTAGGTCTATACTGCTCCTACATGGTGTAACAATACATCATGTAGATGTATATAATGAACAGACTAGGTCTATACTGCTCCTACATGGTGTAACAATACATCATGTAGATGTATATAATGAACAGACTAGGTCTATACTGCTCCTACATTGTGTAACAATACATCATGTAGATGTATATAATGAACAGACTAGGTCTATACTGCTGCTACATGGTGTAACAATACATCATGTAGATGTATATAATGAACAGACTAGGTCTATACTGCTCCTACATGGTGTAACAATGCATCATGTAGATGTATATAATGAACAGACTAGGTCTATACTGCTCCTACATGGTGTAACAATACATCATGTAGATGTATATAATGAACAGACTAGGTCTATCCTGCTCCTACATGGTGTAACAATACAGTGCATTCGGAAAGTATTCAGACCCCTTCACTTTTTCCACATTTGTTACATTACAGCCTTATTCTAAAATGATTAACACTACCGTTCAAAAGGTTGGAGTCACTTAGAAATGTTCTTGTTTTTGAAAGAAAAACACTTTTTTTGTCAATTAAAATAACATCAAATTGATCTGAAATACAGTGTAGACATTGTTAATGTTGTGAATGACTATTGTAGCTGGAAACAGCTGATTGTTTATGGAATATCAACATAGGCGTACAGAGGCCCATTATCAGCAACCATCACTCCTGTGTTCCAATGCCACGTTGTGTTAGCTAATCCAAGTTTGTCATTTTAAAAGGCTAATTGATCATTAGAAAACCCTTTTGCAATTATGTTAGCACAGCTGAAAACTGTTGTGCTGATTTAACAAAGCTTTTGTAAACAGTGTTGTTGCATAACAATCAGGCAGTAGAACAACAATAATCATCACCCTCTTGACCAATCTTCCCTCCCCTTAACATTGGGTTGATTCAGACCCTGTCAGTGTACCAGGTGGACATTGGGTTGATTCAGACCCTGTCAATGTACCAGGTGGACATTGGGTTGATTCAGACCCTGCCAGTGTACCAGGTGGACATTGGGTTTGATTCAGACCCTGTCAATGTACCAGGTGGACATTGGGTTTGATTCAGACCCTGCCAGTGTACCAGGTGGACATTGGGTTTGATTCAGACCCTGTCAGTGTACCAGGTGGACATTGGGTTGATTCAGACCCTGTCAGTGTACCAGGTGGACATTGGGTTTGATTCAGACCCTGTCGGTGTACCAGGTGGACATTGGGTTTTATTCAGACCCTGTCGGTGTACCAGGTGGACATTGGGTTTGATTCAGACCCTGTCAGTGTACCAGGTGGACATTGGGTTTGATTCAGACCCTGCCAGTGTACCAGGTGGACATTGGGTTTGATTCAGACCCTGCCAGTGTACCAGGTGGACATTGGGTTTGATTCAGACCCTGTCAGTGTACCAGGTGGACATTGGGTTGATTCAGACCCTGTCAGTGTACCAGGTGGACATTGGGTTTGATTCAGACCCTGTCGGTGTACCAGGTGGACATTGGGTTTTATTCAGACCCTGTCGGTGTACCAGGTGGACATTGGGTTTGATTCAGACCCTGTCAGTGTACCAGGTGGACATTGGGTTTGATTCAGACCCTGCCAGTGTACCAGGTGGACATTGGGTTTGATTCAGACCCTGCCAGCATGGCCAGAAATGTATTCCAAGGTCAGTAACTTATAACCACAGAACCACCCCAGACCTTTCATGCATGACTAAAAACACCTAAGTATTAGATTTACTGCCATGGTCTAGTATGTCACTGCATCAGACACCATTCACAATGCTGGCTGAGGTACGAGTAAAACATTACATATTATTTCCTAACCATTCACAATGCTGGCTGAGGTACGAGTAAAACATGACATATTATTTCCTAACCATTCACAATGCTGGCTGAGGTACGAGTAAAACATGACATATTATTTCCTAACCATTCACAATGCTGGCTGAGGTACGAGTAAAACATGACATATTATTTCCTAACCATTCACAATGCTGGCTGAGGTACGAGTAAAACATGACATATTATTCCCTAACCATTCACAATGCTGGCTGAGGTACAATTAAAACATGACATATTATTTCCTAACCATTCACAATGCTGGCTGGGGTACGAGTAAAACATGACATATTATTTCCTAACCATTCACAATGCTGGCTGAGGTACGAGTAAAACATGACATATTATTTCCTAACCATTCACAATGCTGGCTGAGGTACGAGTAAAACATGACACATTATTTCTTAATTGTAAAAATATCCCCACTCCTTAATCAACTAGTCTCCCACTGTTTAACTAGAATAACATGAGTTGTGTCCTTCAAACTGTTAGATTGTTAGTCCAAAAGAATATTCAGCTACTTAGATGTCATGTATTGTCATGTTATGCTCACTATAAGAAGTCCTGAATGTATTGAAATGCCTGGAGGGGATGTGTTAATTCATAACCCATCATTTATACCTGTTAATTCATAACCCATCATTTATACCTGTTAATTCATAATCCATCATTTATACCTGTTAGTACATAATCCATCATTTATACCTGTTAATTCATAACCCATCATTTATACCTGTTAATTCATAACCCATCATTTATACCTGTTAATTCATAACCCATCATTTATACCTGTTAATTCATAACCCATCATTTATACCTGTTAGTTCATAACCCATCATTTATACCTGTTAATTCATAACCCATCATTTATACCTGTTAATTCATAACCCATCATTTATACCTGTTAATTCATAATCCATCATTTATACCTGTTAGTACATAATCCATCATTTATACCTGTTAATTCATAACCCATCATTTATACCTGTTAATTCATAACCCATCATTTATACCTGTTAATTCATAACCCATCATTTATACCTGTTAATTCATAACCCATCATTTATACCTGTTAGTTCATAACCCATCATTTATACCTGTTAATTCATAACCCATCATTTATACCTGTTAATTCATAACCCATCATTTATACCTGTTAATTCATAACCCATCATTTATACCTGTTAGTTCATAACCCATCATTTATACCTGTTCATTCATAACCCATCATTTATACCTGTTCATTCATAACCCATCATTTATACCTGTTAATTCATATCCCATCATTTATACCTGTTAATTCATAACCCATCATTTATACCTGTTAATTCATAACCCATCATTTATACCTGTTGGGTTATGAACTAACAGGTATAAATGATGGGTTATGAACTATCATTTATACCTGTTAATTCATAACCCATCATTTATACCTGTTAATTCATAACCCATCATTTATACCTGTTAATTCATAACCCATCATTTATACCTGTTAATTCATAACCCATCATTTATACCTGTTGGGTTATGAACTAACAGGTATAAATGATGGGTTATGAACTATCATTTATACCTGTTAATTCATAACCCATCATTTATACCTGTTAATTCATAACCCATCATTTATACCTGTTAATTCATAACCCATCATTTATATCTGTTAATTCATAACCCATCATTTATACCTGTTAATTCATAACCCATCATTTATACCTGTTAATTCATAACCCATCATTTATACCTGTTAATTCATAACCCATCATTTATACCTGTTAATTCATAACCCATCATTTATACCTGTTAATTCATAACCCATCATTTATACCTGTTAATTCATAACCCATCATTTATACCTGTTAATTCATAATCCATCATTTATACCTGTTAATTCATAACCCATCATTTATACCTGTTAATTCATAACCCATCATTTATACCTGTTAATTCATAACCCATCATTTATACCTGTTAATTCATAACCCATCATTTATACCTGTTAGTTCATAACCCATCATTTATACCTGTTAATTCATAACCCATCATTTATACCTGTTAATTCATAACCCATCATTTATACCTGTTAATTCATAACCCATCATTTATACCTGTTAGTTCATAACCCATCATTTATACCTGTTCATTCATAACCCATCATTTATACCTGTTCATTCATAACCCATCATTTATACCTGTTCATTCATATCCCATCATTTATACCTGTTAATTCATAACCCATCATTTATACCTGTTAATTCATAACCCATCATTTATACCTGTTAGTTCATAACCCATCATTTATACCTGTTAATTCATAACCCATCATTTATACCTGTTAATTCATAACCCATCATTTATACCTGTTAATTCATAACCCATCATTTATACCTGTTAATTCATAACCCATCATTTATATCTGTTAATTCATAACCCATCATTTATACCTGTTAATTCATAACCCATCATTTATACCTGTTAATTCATAACCCATCATTTATACCTGTTAGTTCATAACCCATCATTTATACCTGTTAATTCATAACCCATCATTTATACCTGTTAATTCATAACCCATCATTTATACCTGTTAATTCATAACCCATCATTTATACCTGTTAATTCATAACCCATCATTTATATCTGTTAATTCATAACCCATCATTTATACCTGTTAATTCATAACCCATCATTTATACCTGTTAATTCATAACCCATCATTTATACCTGTTAATTCATAACCCATCATTTATACCTGTTAATTCATAACCCATCATTTATATCTGTTAATTCATAACCCATTGGAAAGGCTTTTCTCCTGTGTGTGTCAACTCATGCTCATTCAGGCTTCCCAACTGAATAAAACTCATTCCACAGTGGGAACAGTGATAAGTCTGATCCCTCTCCTACCAAAGACAGAGTATTTAGTTAAATACGAAAAAGAGAACTGAATTAAACCTCCATAAAATAAAACTTTCTTCCTGCGAGGCTAGATTCCTCAAAAACCTGAAGTCAGGTCTCAGAACATTCCATAATTGTCATAACTTGGTGGCTGCCCTAATAATAATAATAATAATAATCATGTAGAACATTAAATATAACCTTGCTTTCATGTTTACAGGCTGAGCAGAGCTCTATAATAGGGAATGGGAAAGGAGGATACCTTGTCAGTTGTACAACTGAATGCATTCAACTGAAATGTGTCTTGCGCATTTAACCCAATCAGAGAGGTGCGGGGGGCTGCCTTAATCGCCATCCACGTCTTTGGTGCTCGGCTTTTCTGCAGTGTGTTTTCTCTCATGCCTTTTCAGGGTAGCTAACACGGTAAAACTCTTTCTACACTGGGAACATTGGAAAGGCTTTTCTCCTGTGTGTGTCCTCTCATGAGCTTTTAGGTCCCCTACCCGGGAAAATCTATTTTTACACTGGGAGCAGTGGTAAGGCTTTACTCCTGTGTGTATTCTCTCATGCTCTTTTAGGTGCCCTCTCTGAGTAAAACTGTTTCCACAATGGGAACATTGGAATGGCTTTTCTCCTGTGTGTATTCTCTCATGCCTTTTTAGGTTACTTAACACGATAAAACTCTTTCCACACTGGGAACATTGGAAAGGCTTTTCTCCTGTGTGTGTCCACTCATGCTCCTTCAGGCTCCTTGACTGAATAAAACCCATTCCACAGTGGGAACAGTGATGAGGCTTTTCTCCTGTGTGTATTCGCTCATGCCTTTTCAGGTTAGCTAAGACAGTAAAACGCTTTCTACACTGGGAACAATGGAAAGGTTCTTCTCCTGTGTGTGTCCACTCATGAGCTTTTAGGTCCCCTGATCGGGAAAATCTCTTTTCACATTGGAAGCAGTGGTAAGGCTTTTCTCCTGTGTGTATTCTCTCATGCCTTTTCAGGTTAGCTAACAGGGTAAAAATCTTTCTACACTGGGAACACTGGAAAGGCTTTTCTTCTGTGTGTGTCCACTCATGCGCCTTCAGGCTCGCTAACTGAATAAAACTCATTCCACAGTGGGAACAGTGATAAGGATTTTCTCCCGTGTGTATACTCTCATGCCTTTTCAGATTAGCTAACACAGTAAAACTATTTTTACACTGGGAGCATTGAAAAGGCTTTTCTCCTGTGTGTGTCCTCTCATGAGCTTTTAGGTCCCCTGATCGGGAAAATCTCTTTTCACATTGGAAGCAGTGGTAAGGCTTTAATCCTGTGTGTGTACTTTCATGAGCTTTTAGGTCCCCTACTCGTGAAAACCTATTTTTACACTGGGAGCAGTGGTAAGGCTTTTCTCCTGTGTGTATTCTCTCATGCTCTTGTAGGTGCCCCCTCTGAGTAAAACGCTTTCCACAATGGGAACATTGGAATGGCTTTTCTCCTGTGTGTATTATCTCATGCCTTTTCAGGTTATTTAACACAGTAAAACTCTTTCCACACTGGGAACAGTGATAAGGCTTTTCTCCTGTGTGCGTCCACTCATGCTCCTTCAGGCTTCCTAACTGAATAAAACGCTTTCCACACTGGGAACATTGAAAAGGCTTTTCTCCTGCGTGTGTCCTCTCATGAGCTTTTAAGTCCCCTGATCCGGAAAATCTCTTTTCACATTGGAAGCAGTGGTATGGCTTTTCTCCTGTGTGTGTCCTCTCATGGCGTTTTAGGTTCCCTAACCAGCGAAAACTCTTTTCACAGTGGGAGCAGTGGTGTTGTCTCGCTGGTTTGGGTGTCTCTGGGTCTGGTTCCCTTGAAGGACTCTTCCTGCTGTCATAGCGAGAGTCTGGTCTCTCTCCTGCCAAAGACAAACAATATCTAGTTAAACAGAGACCTGACTGAAACCTCCACATGATAAAACTGTCTTCCTATGAGGTTTAATCTAGACTAGATCCCTCAATAAAAGAGCAGAACTGGTCATCACAGAGTGGCTGTAGTGCTTTGTAGGCTGGGTAAATCCATCTGAATTCAATACATTTTTGACAGCATCCATTTTGACTTAAAAAAAGCTTTCCTTACATGTTTGCCTACGGAAGAAGTGGTAAAAAATTGACTTTTTCTAACTGAATGCAAAAACATTCATGAGATATACAGTACCAGTCAAAAGTTTGGACACACCTAGTCATTCATGGGTTTTCCTTTATTTTTACTATTTTCTACATTGTAGAATAATAGTGAAGACATGACAACTATGAAATAACACATATGGAATCATGTAGTAACCAAAAATTGGTAAAACAAATCAAAATATATTTTAGATTCTTCAAAGTAGCCACCCTTTGCCTTGATGACAGCTTTTCACACTCTTGGCAGTGTCTCAACCAGCTTCACTTGGAATGCTTTTCCAACAGTCTTGAAGGAGTTCCCACATATGCTGTGCAATTGTTGGCAGCTTATCCTTCACTCTGCGGTTCAACTCATCCCAAACCATTTCAAATCGGGTTGAGGTCGTGTGATTGTGGAGGCCAGGTCATCTGATGCAGCACTCCATCACTCTCCTTTTGGTCAAATAGCACTTATACAGCCTGGAGGTGTGTGGGGTCATTGTCCTGTTGAAAAACAAATGATAGTCGCACTAAGCGCAAACCAGATGGGATGGCGTATCGCTTCAGAATGCTGTGGTAGCCAGACAGGTGTGTGCCTTTCCAAATCATGTCCAATCAATTGAATTTACCACAGGTGGACTCCAATCAAGTTGTAGAAACATCTCAACGATGATCAATGGAAACAGTATGCACCTGAGCTCAATTTCAAGTCCCACAGCAAACGGTCTGAATGCTTATGTAAATTTAGGTATCGGTTTTTTCTGTTTAATAAATGTGACATGTTTTCTACAAACCTATTTTAGCTTTTTCATTATGAGGTATTGTGTGTACAGTCGTGGCCAAAAGTTTTGAGAATGACACAAATATACATTTTCTGCCTCAGTTTGTATGATGGCAATTTGCATATACTCCAGAATGTTATGAAGAGTGATCAGATGAATTGCAATTAACTGCAAAGTCCCTCTTTGCCATGCAAATGAACTGAATCCCCAAAAAACATTTCCACTGCATTTCAGCCCTGCCACAAAAGGACCAGCTGACATCATGTCAGTGATTCTCTCGTTCACACAGATGTGAGTGTTGACGAGGACAAGGCTGGAGAGCACTCTGTCATGCTGATTGAGTTTGAATAACACACTGGAAGCTTCAAAAGGAGGGTGGTGCTTGGAATCATTGTTCTTCCTCTGTCATCCATGGTTACCTGCAAGGAAACACATACCGTAATCATTGCTTTGCACAAAAAGGGCTTCCAAGGCAAGAATATTGCTGCCGGTAAGATTGCACCTAAATCAACCATTTATCGGATCATCAAGAACTTCAAGGAGAGTGATTCAATTGTTGTGAAGAAGGCTTCAGGGTGCCCAAGAAAGTCCAGCAAGCGCCAGGACCGTCTCCTAAAGTTGATTCAGCTGCGGGATCGGGGCACCAACAGTACAGAGCTTGCTCAGGAATGGCAGCAGGCAGGTGTGAGTGCATCTGCACGCACAGTGAGGCGAAGACTTTTGGAGGATGGCCTGGTGTCAGAAGGGCAGCAAAGAAGCCACTTCTCTCCAGGAAAAACATCAGGGACAGACTGATATTCTGCAAAAGGTACAGGGATTGGACTGCTGAGGACTGGGGTAAAGTCATTTTCTCTGATGAACCCCAATTCCGACTGTTTGGGGCATCCGGAAAAAAGCTTGTCCGGAGAAGACAAGGTGAGCGCTACCATCAGTCCTGTGTCATGCCAACAGTAAAGCATCCTGAGACCATTCATGTGTGGGGTTGCTTCTCAGCCAAGGGAGTGGGCTCACTCACAATTTTGCCTAAGAACACAGCCATGAATAAAGAATGGTACCAACACATCCTCTGAGAGCAACTTCTCGCAACCACCCAGGAACAGTTTGGTGACGAACAATGCCTTTTCCAGCATGATGGAGCACCTTGCCATAAGGCAAAAGTGATAACCAAGTGGCTCGGGGAACAAAACATCGATATTTTGGGTCCATGACCAGGAAACTCCCCAGACCTTAATCCCATTGAGAACTTGTGGTCAATCCTCAAGAGGCCGGTGGACAAACAAAAACCCACAAATTCTGACAAACTCCAAGCATTGATTATGCAAGAATGGGCTGCCATCAATCAGGATGTGGCCCAGAAGTTAATTGACGGCATACCAGGGCGGATTGCAGAGGTCTTGAAAAAGAAGGGTCAATACTGCAAATATTGACTCTTTGCATCAACTTCATGTAATTGTCAAGAAAAGCCTTTGACACTTATGAAATGCTTGTAATTATACTTCAGTATTCCATAGTAACATCTGACAAAAATATCTAAAGACACTGAAGCAGCAAACTTTGTGGAAATTAATATTTGTGTCATTCTCAAAACTATTGGCCATGACTGTAGATTGATGAGGATTGTTATTTATTTCATCCACAGTAGAATAAGGCTGTAACATAACGAAATGTGGAAAGACTTTAGTGACATAAATAAGGGGTTAAAGACGTGCACATTTTATTTTGTATATATCTCAGATACATTTTCTCTCTTAGATACAGGACAGACACTTCAGAACAAACACTTCAGAACAAACTTCCTTTAGATGTTTTGGGGGAAACAATGTTACTATGGTTACTATGGTTGTTCCATGTTGTGAATGTTATCCAATGTGTTACTATGGTTACTGTTGTTCCATGTTGTGAATGTTATCCAATGTGTTACTATGGTTACTGTTGTTCCATGTTGTGAATGTTATTCAATGTGTTACTATGGTTACTGTTGTTCCATGTTGTGAATGTTATCCAATGTGTTACTATGGTTACTGTTGTTCCATGTTGTGAATGTTATCCAATGTGTTACTATGGTTACTGTTGTTCCATGTTGTGAATGTTATCCAATGTGTTACTATGGTTACTGTTGTTCCATGTTGTGAATGTTATCCAATGTGTTACTATGGGTTATAGCAATATGGCCTAATACGTTGACATAAAATAATTTAAATATTTTTTTGTTGATACTTCCATTGGTCTTACAATTCAAAATGAAATAGCAAAATTATCCTTGGTATAACCTTAAAACATTTCTCATTCCGTTGTCGTTGGAGTGAGGCCTGGGAAATTATTTGGCTGGAGGGAAGGTTGTGTCAAATCCTGTGGTTTGTAAGGAACCCAGAATTGCGGAACCTGATGTGTTATCAGAAAAGTACCCTACAGTGTTCCCAGCATGTGCCATTACACGTGCTCTGTCTAAGAAAGTCACCGGGAGCAAGTCTAGTGTTGAGGATGTCAGCAATCCCACCACGGTCCATCTGTCTGAGACGTTTATGGGTGATCCTGATTTCGGTAAACCTACTGAGTTGACCTCTCCTTTGAAAACCCCAAACGTGAGAGTTTGTAGAACCTCTGAATGAAGAGAGGGTCCCTACAGTTGACACTTGGATGTCTAGGAAGCAGCAGATTGATGAACAGAGTAAAGATGTTTCTAGGAAGCAGCAGATTGATGAACAGAGTAAAGATGTTTCTAGGAAGCAGCAGATTGATGAACAGAGTAAAAATGTTTCTAGGAAGCAGCTGATTGATGAACAGAGTAAAGATGTTTATAGGAAGCAGCTGATTGATGAACAGAGTAAAGATGTTTCTGGGAAGCAGCTGATTGATTAACAGAGTAAAGATGTTTCTAGGAAGCAGCTGATTGATGAAAATTTAGGAAGAAAAAATTCCTGACGTTTCGCACAATTCGTGCTTCTTCAGAGGAAATTTTTTTTTTTTCAATATGTATTCCAACTTGTCACATTTGAAAACCCACTTGTATGTATTTTTTGGAAAATCAAATCTTTCAAATTCTAAAAAAGAAAAAGCACGACCATGAAAATCTTTCAAACATGTCACTGAAGCAGTGCAAAAAGTTTCTTTCCCTCTCCCCTCTTTTTGCTGAGATACATCCAGAAGAGGAGTTTGATGAAGTTTTTGTTGGTAATTTTGACAGAAATGGCGCTCTAACGAGAAAACGGCCCTCTAACGAGGAAACGGCCCTCTAACGAGGAAACGGCCCTCTAACGAGGAAACGGCCCTCTAACGAGGAAACGGCCCTCTAACGAGGAAACGGCCCTCTAACGAGAAAACGGCCCTCTAACGAGAAAACGGCCCTCTAACGAGAAAACGGCCCTCTAACGAGGAAACGGCCCTCTAACGAGGAAACGGCCCTCTAACGAGGAAACGGCGCTCTAACGAGGAAATGGGGTTCTAACGAGGAAACGGTGTTCTAACGAGGAAATGGTGTTCTAATGAGGAAATGGTGTTCTCGCACCACTTCTGGACAATACGATTGGCCCAGTTTATCTCAAATTGTTGTTCCAGCTACGCTTCGACAAGAGATACTGAGGTTTGCTCACGATGGTAGTATGGCAGGCGATCTTGGGGTCAACAAGATGTCTGAAACAGGATGTTGTGGCTCACTGTAAATCCTGTGGCGTTTGTCAGCGGACAGGTAAACCGAACCAAGCTGTACCGGTTGCACCTTTGCAGCCTATTACTGCTTTAGCCAAACCTTTCAGCAGGGTTCTGATGGACTGTGTTGGTCCTTTGCCCAAAGCGGTAAGTATTTCAGTTAACTAGTGACAGACTATTTATAATGCAGACATGATATAGTAGTTCATATGTATTACTGGTTGATTGTACTCTTCTGTTTGAGAGACATTTTTGGCTTTCTTGCCGGGGAACGTCACAATGGATGTTTAAAAAAAACACTTTCCTACATTTCCGTGGAGCAGGCCAAGTAGTTCTATGCTCAGGTGGGCGCTCCCTCAACATGATCAGGACAGAGAAACCAGACACGCGCTCCCTCAACATGATCAGGACAGAGAAACCAGACACGCGCTCCCTCAACATTATCAGGACAGAGAAACCAGACACGCGCTCCCTCAACATTATCAGGACAGAGAAACCAGACACGCGCTCCCTCAACATTATCAGGACAGAGAAACCAGACATGCTCATTGCTCACATGGAGAACTCCAAACAAAAAGACAATGAAAAAAATTGACAAATCTTGTAAATGATGGTTCTGAAATAAACCAAAACTGGTTTCTCACAAGTGCAGCAGGTTTTGAACAGACAACGTTTCCACTCCGAGAATGACAACGGTAAATGACTGTAATTAACAGAAATGAATGTAAACAAATGACAGGAAGTAACGGTACATTTACTACTGGTGACATTCGTAAAGTGGAATTGATATAATAAACTACATTTAAGGGCAATCAATTCACACAATGAAACAACGAAGGAGCAAGAATTGGTGGAAGCCAGCGGAGGACATTCTGAAGAGAGACTCACCTATATCTTCACCACACAACCCTGCCCTTCTTCTTGTCTCAACATTTTTAATTATACTCAAGAGACATTCTCTTCACACCTATTTGAGATGCTTTTCACTGACAGCCATAACTCAATAATCAGCGAAGCCTATTGCCACACGCGCTGCCCATTAGACATAAGCCTACAAGGACCCACCACTATGTCATTTCTCTCCTGTTCTATTGGACCCACCACTATGTCATTTCTCTCCTGTTCTATTAGACCCACCACTATGTCATTTCTCTCCTGTTCTATTAGACCCACCACTATGTCATTTCTCTCCTGTTCTATTAGACCCACCACTATGTCATTTCTCTCCTGTTCTATTAGACCCACCACTATGTCATTTCTCTCCTGTTCTATTAGACCCACCACTATGTCATTTCTCTCCTGTTCTATTAGACCCACCACTATGTCATTTCTCTCCTGTTCTATTAGACCCACCACTATGTCATTTCTCTCCTGTTCTATTAGACCCACCACTATGTCATTTCTCTCCTGTTCTATTAGACCCACCACTATGTCATTTCTCTCCTGTTCTATTAGACCCACCACTATGTCATGTCTCTCCTGTTCTATTAGACCCACCACTATGTCATTTCTCTCCTGTTCTATTAGACCCACCACTATGTCATTTCTCTCCTGTTCTATTAGACCCACCACTATGTCATTTCTCTCCTGTTCTATTGGACCCACCACTATGTCATTTCTCTCCTGTTCTATTAGACCCACCACTATGTAATTTCTCTCCTGTTCTATTAGACCCACCACTATGTCATTTCTCTCCTGTTCTATTAAACCCACCACTATGTCATTTCTCTCCTGTTCTATTAGACCCACCACTATGTCATTTCTCTCCTGTTCTATTAGACCCACCACTATGTCATTTCTCTCCTGTTCTATTGGACCCACCACTATGTCATTTCTCTCCTGTTCTATTAGACCCACCACTATGTCATTTATCTCCTGTTCTATTAGACCCACCACTATGTCATTTCTCTCCTGTTCTATAGGACCCACCACTATGTCATTTCTCTCCTGTTCTATTAGACCCACCACTATGTCATTTCTCTCCTGTTCTATTAGACCCACCACTATGTCATTTCTCTCCTGTTCTATTAGACCCACCACTATGTCATTTCTCTCATGTTCTATTAGACCCACCACTATGTCATGTCTCTCCTGTTCTATTAGACCCACCACTATGTCATTTCTCTCCTGTTCTATAGGACCCACCACTATGTCATTTCTCTCCTGTTCTATTAGACCCACCACTATGTCATTTCTCTCCTGTTCTATTGGACCCACCACTATGTCATGTCTCTCCTGTTCTATTAGACCCACCACTATGTCATTTCTCTCCTGTTCTATTAGACCCACCACTATGTCATTTCTCTCCTGTTCTATTAGACCCACCACTATGTCATTTCTCTCCTGTTCTATTAGACCCACCACTATGTCATGTCTCTCCTGTTCTATAGGACCCACCACTATGTAATTTCTCTCCTGTTCTATTAGACCCACCACTATGTCATTTCTCTCCTGTTCTATTAGACCCACCACTTTCACATCTGACTCCTGATGATCAACCTCCTCCTTCACATCTGACTCCTGATGATCATCCTCCTCCTTCACATCTGACTCCTGATGATCAACCTCCTCCTTCACTCTGTCAGATATGAACCTCTACCAGGTGGACTGTATAGAACGGTGTGTTCATCTCTGTCAGATATGAACCTCTACCAGGTGGACTGTATAGAACGGTGTGTTCATCTCTGTCAGATATGAACCTCTACCAGGTGGACTGTACAGAACGGTGTGTTCATCTCTGTCAGATATGAACCTCTACCAGGTGGACTGTATAGAACGGTGTGTTCATCTCTGTCAGATATGATCCTCTACCAGGTGGACTGTATAGAACGGTGTGTTCATCTCTGTCAGATATGAACCTCTACCAGGTGGACTGTATAGAACGGTGTGTTCATCTCTGTCAGATATGAACCTCTACCAGGTGGACTGTATAGAACAGTGTGTTCATCTCTGTCAGATATGAACCTCTACCAGGTGGACTGTATAGAACGGTGTGTTCATCTCTGTCAGATATGAACCTCTACCAGGTGGACTGTATAGAACAGTGTGTTCATCTCTGTCAGATATGAACCTCTACCAGGTGGACTGTGTAGAACGGTGTGTTCTAATATTCATGCTAGTAGCTTAGCATCTCTCTCCATTGAATACAGGAGGTTGACGTCAACAACCCTCATAGAATATAAACAATAGATTACAATAATAAGATGTATCCACCAATCCAAAGACAGGATAGGCGGGAGATAGACAACCCACAGTGCAGCTTTGTGGACAACAACTCCCCTTGTTAGGACGGAGAGACATCTTGTCAGTATATCCATAATCTTTGGTGTAGCCAACCCAACTCTCACATGGCTCTATTGGGGGTCACGGTGTGTAGTAAAACATCACTACATTAAAATCACCACATGCCGTGGCCCCCCAGTCTGCGGTCAGCAGATAGACCCTTCTCAAATATATATGTTAAGTCACTTTTTGGAAACGGAACGGAGAAAACAAGGGGTAGCTTGTTCTCTACGTCTTCTGATTCTAGACATATCAGTCATCATCCCAGGACCCTCCGTTGAAAAGGTATTGACGAGCCAACTCCGAATATCCAAAGTTAAAAACTAATTGAAGGTGGTACTTACTGGTGTTAATCAGATCTCCTGTCTCCTCCTCTTCATCTTCCAATGTGACAGTAATCTCTCCTTCCTTCTTCACTCCAAAAACAGCATCATCCTCTTCTTCCTCTTGTTTAACTGAAACGTCTTTCTCTTCATCTTTCACTGTAACAGTCTCACCCTCTACTTCTTGTTTTACTGTAACATCCTCCTCTTCCTTATCTTCTTTCACGACAATGTTCAGCCCCAGAGCTTCTTTCTCCGTCCAGCAGACCTCCTCTTCTTTAACAGGAGGGGAGTAGTTTAGGGAGCTCATGTTCGGGGATGTTAGCTAGCTAGCTATCATTAGCGACTAGGCTAATGCTAACTTAACCAGCCAGCTACTATAGCTGACTAATAAAAAATAACGTAATATTAAATTAAATAAGTTAACAAGTAGATACGACAGAAGTGTGTCTAAAACACAGTAGCTAATATAGACAGAAAGCGTATAAATAGGTTGAATGTTTCGGCTATGTTGGCTAGCAAGCTACCGAGGTGGTTGACGAGCTGTTTATGAAGAACCGTCCACTAGATTATACGTCACGCTGCAGCATCGCCTGAAAGACGCACATCGCCGTCTGCTGACTGGAGGGAAACGCAGTTGAGGATCACATTTTATATTCAGACTAAGATTATTTTACATGGATTTAATTAAATAATACTATTATATTGAGACATAGAAAGACAGGAATGTGTTGGTTGATTAGTGAGAATAAAAAATGTTTACTACAGCACATTTAAGGCAGTTTCATTCAGTCAAACAACATATAAATAAGTAGCCAGCTACTGTAGGTCTATACTGCTCCTACATGGTGTAACAATACATCATGTAGATGTATATAATGAACAGACTAGGTCTATACTGCTCCTACATGGTGTAACAATACATCATGTAGATGTATATAATGAACAGACTAGGTCTATACTGCTCCTACATGGTGTAACAATACATCATGTAGATGTATATAATGAACAGACTAGGTCTATACTGCCCCTACATGGTGTAACAATACATCATGTAGATGTATATAATGAACAGACTATGTCTATACTGCTCCTACATGGTGTAACAATACATCATGTAGATGTATATAATGAACAGACTAGGTCTATACTGCTCCTACATGGTGTAACAATACATCATGTAGATGTAATAATACTTTTAATAATACTGATGGGAACAGTCATGATGTAGTGAATGTTTTAATAATACTGATGGGAACAGCCATGATGTAGTGAATGTTTTAATATGGGAACAGTCATGATGTAGTGAATGTTTTAATAATACTGATGGGAACAGTCATGATGTAGTGAATGTTTTAATATGGGAACAGCCATGATGTAGTGAATGTTTTAATATGGGAACAGTCATGATGTAGTGAATGTTTTAATATGGGAACAGTTATGATGTAGTGAATGTTTTAATAATACTGATGGGAACAGCCATGATGAAGTGAATGTTTTAATATGGGAACAGTCATGATGTAGTGAATGTTTTAATATGGGAACAGTCATGATGTAGTGAATGTTTTAATATGGGAACAGCCATGATGTAGTGAATGTTTTAATAATACTGATGGGAACAGCCAGGATGTAGTGAATGTTTTAATAATACTGATGGGAACAGTCATGATGTAGTGAATGTTGTAGTATGGGAACAGTCATGATGTAGTGAATGTTTTAATATGGGAACAGTCATGATGTAGTGAATGTTTTAATATGGGAACAGTCATGATGTAGTGAATGTTTTAATATGGGAACAGTCAGGATGTAGTGAATGATTTAATATGGGAACAGTCAGGCTGTAGTGAATGTTTTAATATGGGAACAGTCAGGATGTAGTGAATGTTTTAATAATACTGATGGGAACAGTCATGATGTAGTGCATTTTTTAATATGGGAACAGTCATGATGTAGTGAATGTTTTAATATGGGAACAGTCATGATGTAGTGAATGTTTTAATAATACTGATGGGAACAGCCAGGATGTAGTGAGTGTTTTAATATGGGAACAGTCAGGCTGTAGTGAATGTTTTAATATGGGAACAGTCATGATGTAGTGAATGTTTTAATAATACTGATGGGAACAGTCATGATGTAGTGAATGTTTTAATAATACTGATGGGAACAGTCATGATGTAGTGAGTGTTTTAATATGGGAACAGTCAGGCTGTAGTGAATGTTTTAATATGGGAACAGTCAGGATGTAGTGAATGTTTTAATAATACTGATGGGAACAGTCATGATGCAGTGAATGTTTTAATTATACTGATGGGAACAGTCATGATGTAGTGAGTGTTTTAATAATACTGATGGGAACAGTCATGATGTAGTGAATGTTTTAATATGGGAACAGTCATGATGTAGTGAATGTTTTAATATGGGAACAGTCATGATGTAGTGAATGTTTTAATAATACTGATGGGAACAGTCATGATGTAGTGAATGTTTTAATAATACTGATGGGAACAGCCATGATGTAGTGAATGTTTTAATAATACTGATGGGAACAGCCAGGATGTAGTGAATGTTTTAATATGGGAACAGTCATGATGTAGTGAATGTTTTAATAATACTGATGGGAACAGCCATGATGTAGTGAATGTTTTAATAATACTGATGGGAACAGTCATGATGTAGTGAATGTTTTAATATGGGAACAGCCATGATGTAGTGAATGTTTTATTATGGGAACAGTCATGATGTAGTGAATGTTTTAATATGGGAACAGTCATGATGTAGTGAATGTTTTAATATGGGAACAGTCATGATGTAGTGAATGTTTTAATAATACTGATGGGAACAGTGATGATGTAGTGAATGTTTTAATAATACTGATGGGAACAGTCATGATGTATTGAGTGTTTTAATATGGGAACAGTCATGATGTAGTGAATGTTTTAATATGGGAACAGTCATGATGTAGTGAATGTTTTAATATTGGAACAGTCATGATGTAGTGAATGTTTTAATAATACTGATGGGAACAGTCAGGATGTAGTGAATGTTTTAATATGGGAACAGTCATGATGTAGTGAATGTTTTAATAATACTGATGGGAACAGTCATGATGTAGTGAATGTTTTAATATGGGAACAGTCATGATGTAGTGAATGTTTTAATATTGGAACAGTCATGATGTAGTGAATGTTTTAATAATACTGATGGGAACAGCCATGATGTAGTGAATGTTTTAATAATACTGATGGGAACAGCCATGATGTAGTGAATGTTTTAATATGGGAACAGTCATGATGTAGTGAATGTTTTAATATGGGAACAGTCATGATGTAGTGAATGTTTTAATATGGGAACAGTCAGGATGTAGTGAATGTTTTAATATGGGAACAGCCATGATGTAGTGAATGTTTTAATATGGGAACAGTCATGATGTAGTGAATGTTTTAATATGGGAACAGTCATGATGTAGTGAATGTTTTAATATGGGAACAGTCATGATGTAGTGAGTGTTTTAATATGGGAACAGTCATGATGTAGTGAATGTTTTAATATGGGAACAGTCATGATGTAGTGAATGTTTTAATAATACTGATGGGAACAGTCATGATGTAGTGAATTTTTTAATAATTCTGATGGGAACAGTCATGATGTAGTGAATGTTTTAATATGGGAACAGTCAGGATGTAGTGAATGTTTTAATATGGGAACAGTCATGATGTAGTGAATGTTTTAATATGGGAACAGTCAGGATGTAGTGAATGTTTTAATATGGGAACAGTCATGATGTAGTGAATGTTTCATGTCAACAACGTAATCACATTTTCATATTAATTTAGCTTGATGAATACTAATTATCTAAATGAAACAAAACGACTAAATTCAAGAGGTTTCAAGTTTAGACTCAAGAAATGCTCATACCATACAATGCCTTCGGAAAGTATTCAGACCCCTTGACTTTTTACACATTTTGTTACGTTATTCTAAAATTGATTAAAATAGTTTTTTTCCTCTTCAATCTACACACAATACCCCATAATGAAAAAGCAAAAACTGGCTTTTAGAAATGTTTGCAAATGTATAAAAATAAAAAAATGGAAATAAGACATTTACATAAGTATTCAGACCCTTTACTCATTACTTTGTTTAACCTGGGAACAAAGCACATTTGGCAGAAATTACACCCTCCAGTCTTCTTGGGTATGACACAACAAGCTTGGCACACCTGTATTTGGGGAGTTTCTCCCATTCTTCTCTGCAGATCCTCTCAAGCTCTGTCAGGTTGGATGGGGAGCTTTGCTGCACAGCTATTTTAAGGTCTCTCCAGAGATGTTCGATCAGGTTTCAGTCCAGGCTGTGGCTAGGCCACTCAAGGACATTGAGACTTGTCCCGAAGCCACTCCTGCATTGTCTTGGCTCTGCGTTTAGGATCATTGTCCTGTTGAAGGGGAACCTTCGCCCCAGTCTGAGGTCCTGAGCACTCTGGAGCAGGTTTTCATCAATGATCTCTCTATACTTTGCTCCGTTCATCTTTCCCTCGATCTTGACAAGTCTCCCAGTCCCTGCCTCTGAAAAACATCCCCACAGCATGATGCTGCCACCACCATGCTTCACCGTAGGGATGGTGCCTGGTTTCCTCTAGACGTTACGCTTGGCATTCAGGCCAAAGAGTTTAACCTTGGTTCCATCAGACCAGACCATGTTTCTCATGGTCAGAGTCCTTTAGGTGCCTTTTGGCAAACTCCAAGCGGGCTGTCATGTGCCTTTTACTAAGGAGTGGCTTCCATCTGGCCACTCTAGCATAAAGGCCTGATTGGTTTGCCCTTCTGGAAGGTTCTCCTATCTACACAGAGGAACTCAGGGAGGTGACTTCTTGGTCACCTCCCAGACCAAGGCCCTTCTCCCCCGATTGCTCAGTTTGGCCAGACGACCAGCTCTAGGAAGAGTCTTGGTGGATCCAAACTTCTTCCATTTAAGAATGATGGAGGCCACCGTGTTCTTGGGGACCATCAATGCTGCAGAAATGTTTTGGTACCCTTCCCCAGATCCTGTCTTGGAAACCTACGGATAATTCCTTCGACTTCATGGCTTGGTTTTTGCTCGGACATGCACTGTCAACTGTGGGACCTTATATAGACAGGTGTGTGCCTTTCCAAATCATGTCCAATCAATTGAATTTAAAACAAGTGGACTCCAAATCAAGTTGTAGAAACATCTCAAGGACGATCAATGGAAACAGGATTCAACTGAGCTCAATTTCAAGTCTCATAGTAAAGGGTCTGAATACTTATGTAAATAAGGTTTCTGTTTTTAGTTTTTAATACATTTGCAAAAGTATCTAAAAACCTGTTATTGCCTTGTCATTGTGGGGTATTGTGATGTCATTATGGGGTATTGTGTGTAGATTGAGGAGTTAAAAAAACGACTTAATCCATTTTAGAATAAGGCTGTAACGTAACAACATGTGGAAAAGGGAATTTGAATACTTTCTGAATGCACTGTGTATACACACACACATATACAACAGTACTGGCTCTGGAGCAGCATGTGTACAAGCTGTGTCTGTTTGGATTCTGGAGTCGCAAGGGCAACAGGCCTGCCTGCTCCGCTTGGAGATGAGGAGGGATGAGCAGACAGGCCGAGTACAGACATTTAAAAAAAACACAAGAAGATCAAGATAGCAGTGGCAGCTGTACAGATAACTAATTCAAAGTGCTTTGACCTTTTCAAACAGGGCAGAAAGTTAACACTATATGATGCCCCGTCTCCTTACCAATTCAGCCACCTACTGAGATAACTAGCAAGTTAAACTTGGCGTTTATGCAGAATTATGAGTTTTTCATGCAGGATAAATATGTAAAACTCGTCAGAAAAATCTGTCTGCGTTTTGTACCTGTAGAGCTAAGATGCTTGTTATTGTGATTTCTGCTTCAGACTTTGTGGAGCTACTTGGTGCTGTTCTCCTGTAGACTATCAGCTAAAATGACAGATTCACTTTAAAACAAAACATTAGGAACGGTAGCTGGCTACATTCTTTCTATTATAAAAAGTTTAGAAATATGATGATGGCCATGCATCGTTTAAAAAAAAGACCTTGATTTTCATTGTAAACTAATTTACTTGTGTGGCTGCCAGCCAAATAGCGTTGAATTTCTGTTTGTCATCTGATGAAAATTAAGCTATTTTCTGGACAAATGTGTTGCACTAATGTATTTTCTGTGAAGGTAAAGCTTTAGTGACACTTAAGTGATCACGCTATTGAACCAAAAAAACACTGATGACTTTCATTATATAACGTGACCCCCGTCAATACACATCTGAACTCAGCTGCTCTCGCTTTCTGTTGTTATTTACAAACAAACACATGACTGGTTCAACTATTCTGGGGAACTACGGTTAGCTTCATAATGTAAAATAATGTGACAGGTGAAATGAAGATCGCCATCTGCTTTATCTCCTAATGTATTGCACAAGTTGACTACAGGTATTTACTGAAGTGGCTACAGATATTATAATGTATTGAAAAACCATCCCGTGGTGGCTATTTCCAAATACCCAGGTATACAGTCTTTATTGTATACCGCTAGGGCTTCTCTCCAGAGTGTATTCTCTTATGTTTGTTCAGGCTCCCAAACTGGGTAAAACTCTTTCCACACTGGGAGCAGTGGCAAGGGGTCTCTCCAGTGTGTGTTCTCTCGTGCCTTTTCAGGTACTTTAAACAACTAAAACTCTTTCCACACTGGGAGCAGTAATAGTAAGTCCTCTCCTGTCTTGTGTGTATTCTCTCATGCCCTTTGAGGGTCTGTGAATGGGTAAAACTCTTTCCACACTGGGAACATTGGAAATGTTTTTCTCCTGTGTGCGTCCTCTCATGTTCTTTTAGGTGCCCTAACCTGGTAAAACGCTTTCCGCAGTGGGAGCAGTGGTAAGGCTTCTCTCCCGTATGTATTCTTTCATGTAATTTCAAGGAACCTAAATGAGGAAAAACGGTTCCACACTCGGCGCAATGGTAAGGCTTCGCTCCAGAGTGTATTCTTTTGTGTATCTTCAGGGATGCTAAACGAGAGAAAGCCTTTCCACACTGAGAGCATTGGTAAGGGGTCTCTCCAGTGTGTGTTCTCTCATGCCGTTTTAGGTCCTTTAACCAAATAAAACGCTTTCCACACTGAGAGCAGTAGTAGTAAGTCCTCTCCTCTCTTGTGTGTATTCTCTCATGCCCTTTCAGGCATCCTAACTGGGCAAAACTGCTTCCACATTGGGAGCAGTGGTAAGGCTTCTCTCCTGTATGTATTCTTTTGTGTATCTTCAGGGACGCTAAACGAGAGAAAGCCTTTCCACACTGAGAGCATTGGTAAGGGGTCTCTCCAGTGTGTGTTCTCTCATGCCGTTTTAGATCCTTTAACCAACTAAAACGCTTTCCACACTGAGAGCAGTAGTAGTAAGTCCTCTCCTCTCTTGTGTGTATTCTCTCATGCCCTTTTAGGTTCCGTGAATACTCTTTCCACACTGGGAACATTGGAAAAGCTTTTCTCCTGTGTGTTTCCTCTCATGCTCTTTTAGGTTCCCTAACTTGATATAACACTTTCCACAGTGGGAGCAGTGGAAAGGCTTCTCTCCTGTATGTATTCTTTCGTGTATTTTTAGGAACCTTAAATGGGAAAAAACCTCTCCACACTTGGTGCATTGGTGAGGCTTCGCTCCAGAGTGTATTCTCTTATGTATGTTCAGGGTTCCTAACTGGGTAAAACTCTTTCCACATTGGGAGCAGTAGTAAGGCTTCTCTCCTGTATGTATTCTTTTATGTCTTTTCAGGGATGCTAAACGGGAAAAAACCTTTCCACACTGGGAGCAGTGGTGTCGTCTTGCTGTTTTGGACACCTCTGCCTCTGGTTCCTCTGAGTTTGGTCTCTCTCCTGCCAAAGACAAAGAGGGTATTTAGTTTAACAGAGAGATCAAAACTGATAACACGGTCTTCCTGTTAGGTTTTAAATCACAATCAGATCCTCAACCTGAGACAAATTTTCATCCTAAAACCTTTCATCCTTAAAAATAAACTTGGTTCAGTAAAGAGGCGCATGAACATCAAAACTGTGATTACATGTAGAAGCCAGACAACATAGTTTAAACGAAGCCTTTAAAACTGATAGATGAATCTTTCTCCAAGCAACCGGGGGAGAGTGAGAGGTCAGTTACATACAACAGTGAACCAATCTGTGAGTAAAGCAACGCTGAGACTCGAACCCAACAAGCCATGGATTCCCTCAGAGGAAAAAAGACAAAGAACAACTTGGAGATGCAAATGAGAGCAACAAACAGCTAAAGGATATCCAGGAAAGCATAGCTAAAATACTCTCAATGCTACAACACCAAAATACACAAACTGTAGCAATCTGTTGTTAAAAGGGTGGATTTGTTAGAAAGGAAAGTGGAATCTGTCAGATGTGCAGGGTGGGTGCGTGGACAAACAAGACAACAAAATTGTTATCACAATACCCCATAATGACATCACAATACCCCATAATCACATCACAATACCCCATCTGGAAACAATGGTGCAAACTTTAGAAGATGAGCTGGATCAGCTAGAAAACAGATTGAGACAAAACATGAGAATATTGTCCCTACCGGAAAATTAGGTAGAAAAAAGAGACCTTTCCAGTTCCTTTATCAAGCTGATATTGGAGGAGCTTGGCGTGGCTGTATCACCGGAGGATCTGGAGCAATGTAGATAACAATAGTCAAAGATGCCCAATGCCACTGAACCGACGTTAAGCAGAAAAACGCTAAATACCCTTAAGATGTGGAATTATCAGAACAAAGTCAACATTCTGAGAGCGGGGGGATCCGTTCAACTGTTGTTTTATTCTTATTTATATATAAGTTCATAGAAGCTTTTAAAATTGTAATTAAATCACATTGTTGTTTCTAATTACTGCTTTTCTCTTTTAAAATCATAACTGGTTTAGCATGTATTCCTTTTCTGAGAGCTGCGAGACATTTGCCAGGTTTATTTTCTTTACTTATCATAATATATGCCATTTAACAGACACTTATATCCAAAGCAACTTACAGTCATTATCTGATTAAATTGCTTTAGAAATGGGAACAAGACAGGGATGTCCCCTCTCCCCCTTCCTGTTTGCACATAACAGGTGTCAGTATTTTTAAACATGAATATAAACTACCTTTACTGATATACAGTACATGACCAATATTGAAAACTAAATGCCCCCCAGCTAAAAATATTTTCAGAATCCTCTAAAATCTCAGGACATAAAATTAGGACATAAAATTAACATGGAAAAAACTACATTTTTACATTTTAGTCATTTAGCAGACGCTCTTATCCAGAGCGACTTACAGTAGTGAATGCATACATTTCATACAATTTCATACATTTTTTTTCCTGTGCTGGCCCCCCGTGGGAATCAAACCCACAACCCTGGCGTTGCAAACACCATGCTCTACCAACTGAGCTACAGGGAAGGCACTGAGCTACAGTGCCTTCCCCAATAATGACAATAGGAATGACAATAGGAAAAATAAAGAATAACTGATGATCTACAGCCTAGATCTCCTTTAATATATACATATATATAACATGATAGCAGACCTAATAACTGATGATCTACAGTCTAGATCTCCTTTAATATATAAATATATATAACATTATAGCAGACCTAATAACTGATGATCTACAGTCTAGAGCTCCTTTAATATATAAATATATATAACATGATAGCAGACCTAATAACTGATGATCTACAATCTAGATCTCCTTTAATATACACTACCGGTCAAAAGTTTTAGAACACTAGGAAAGTTTTAGAACACTATAACACTAGAATATTTCTTAATGCGTTTGAGCCAATCAGTTGTGTTGTGACAAAGTAGGGTTGGTATACAGAAGATAGCCCTATTTGCTGAAAGACCAAGTCCATATTACGGCACAAACAGCTCAAATAAGCAAAGAGAAATGACAGTCCATCATTACATTCAGACATGAAGGTCAGTCAATCCGGAAAATGTCAAGAACTTTGAAAGTTTCTTCAAGTGCAGTCGCAAAAACCATCAAGCACTATGAAACTGGCCCTCATGAGGACTGCCACAGGAAAGGAAGACCCAGAGTTACCTCTGCTGCAGAGGATAAGTTCATTAGAGTTAACTGCGCCTCAGATTGCATCCCAAATATATGCTTCACAGAGTTCAAGTATCAGACACATCTCAACATCAACTGTTCAGAGGAGACTGTGTGAATCAGGCCTTCATGGTCGAATTGCTGCAAAGAAGCCACTACTAAAGGACACCAATAATAAGAAGAGACTTTCCTGGGCCAAGAAACACAAGAAATGGACATTAGACCAGGGAAATTTGTCCTTTAGTCTGTGAGTCCATATTTGAGATCTTTGATTCTAACTGCCGTGTCTTTGTGAGACGCAGAGTATGTGAACGGATGATCTCCGCGTGTGCGGTTCCCACCGTGAAACATGGAGGAGATGTGATGGTGTGGGGGTGCTTTGCTGGTGACACTGTCAGTGATTTATTTAGATTTCGAGGCACACTTAACCAGCATGGCTACCACAACATTCTGCAGCGATACGCCATCCCACCTGGTTTGTGCTTAGTGAACTATCATTTGTTTTTCAACAGGACAATGACCCAAAACACACCTCCAGGCTGTGTAATGGCTATTTGACCATGGAGAGTGGTGGAGTGCTGCATCAGTTGACCTGGCCTCCACAACCACCCGACCTCAACCCAATTGAGGTGGTTTGTGATGAGTTGGACCACAGAGTGAAGGAAAAGCAGCTAACAAGTGCTCAGCATATGTGGGAACTTCTTCAAGACTGTTGGAAAATCATTCCAGCTGAAGCTGGTTGAGAGAATGCCAAGAGTGTGCAAAGCTGTCATCAATGCAAAGGATGGCTACTTTGAAGAACCTAAAATATATTTTGATTTGTTTAACACTTTTTTGGTTACTACATGATTCCATATGTGTTATTTCATAGTTTTGATGTCTTCACTATTATTCTACAATTTAGAAAATAGTAAAATTAAAGAAAAACCCTTGAATGAGTAGTTGTGTCCAAACTTGTGACTGGTACTGTATAGTTAAATGCACTAAAGAGGAACAATGGGTACAGATTGAAGATGCACTCGCTCATCCACACAATAATTGTACGTATCTATTTTCAAAGGATAAAATATAGAACATTAACAGCTTCATACTTAAGAACACTAGAACAATGTGGAAGAACACTAGAACAATGTGGAAGAACACTAGAACAATGTGGAAGAACACTAGAACAATGTGGAAGAAAATTGAACGTTTCTACAAGAATCAATATGAATCCCTAAAAACACAACCTTCTGGAACAATCCATCTATAGCTTTCAGGATTCACCCATAAATTGTTCCACAGGGAAAACTAAAGGCATAGAAACCGGAAATGACTTGGCAACAGGAAATACATTTATTTCGGTGACAGAGCTATAGAGCAACTTTGGACTACAGTAGATACACTACATGACCATAAATATGTGGACACCTGCTTGTCGAACAACTTATTCCAGAATCATGGTCATTAAAATGGAGTTGGTCCCCCCTTTGCTGGTATAACAGCCTCCACTCTTCTGGGAAGGCTTTCCACTAAATGTTGGAACATTGCTGTGCTTCCATTCAGCCACAAGAGCATTAGTGAGGTCGGGCACTGATGTTGGGCGATTAGGCCTGGCTCGCAGTTGGCGTACCAATCCATCCCAAAGGTGTCCGATGGGTTGAGGTCGGGGCTCTGTGCAGGCCAGTCAAGTTCTTCTACACCGATCTCGACAAACCATTTCTTTATGGACCTCGCTTTGAGCACAGGGGCATTGTCATGCTGAAACAGGAAAGGGTCTTCCCCAAATTGTTGCCACAAAGTTGGAAGCACAGAATCGTCTAGAATGTCATTGTATGCTGTAGCGTTTACACCACTCCAGCTGACGCTTGGTATTGCGCATGGTGATCTTAGGCTTGTATGTGGCTGCAATGGTAACCCATTTCATTTAGATCCTGACAAAAAGTTATTGTGATGACATTGCTTCCAGAGGCAGTTTGGAACTCGGTAGCGAGTGTTGAAACCGAGGACAGACGATTTGTACTCGTTACGCGCTTCAGCACATGTTCTATGAGCTTGTGTGGCCCACCACTGAGCGGTTGTTGCTCCTAGATGTTAACACTTCACAATAACAGCACTTACAGTTGATTGGGGAAGCTCTAGCAAGGCAAAAATTCAACAAACGGACTTATTGGAATGGTGGCATCCTATGACGGTGCCACATTGAAAGTCACTGAGCGCTTCAGTAAGGCTATTCAACTGCCAATGTTTGTCTATGGAGATTACATGGCTGTGTGCTCGATTTTATACACCTGTCGGCAACAGGTGTGGCTGAAATAGCCGAATCCACTAATTTGAAGGGGTGTCCACATACACTATCTATACAAAAGTATGTCATGACTGTAAACAACTTGCTTTAACAATTCAACATTTGCTAAACAGCACCATGTTAGACTACTGCAGCCTCACTCTAGCAACGATATCAAAGTCCTTTTTGACAACGCCAAAATTAAAAGTGTGCGTCAAACGGTTTTCTTGGAATGATTTGTAGCCATGTCTCGACTATCTGTGCATGAGAGTCCATCCAACTCAGTTTCCCTACCAGAAAAAATACGTGATTCCGTAAAGTCAATTTGTGTACGCGATTTCAGGAAGAAACTGAAGAGCAGATGGACTGACCGCGTTTTGCGACTGTCTGCTCACTTGACCACAGTTAATATTGGCCTAGGAATTGCCCTCCTGTTTAATACAATGTAATTGCAGTATTGAATGAGGGCTAGTCCATTCTGTGAGACATCTAAGTTGTGATTTTGCTGCAAATCCATTGTTAAAGTTTTGTTGTTGGCCAGCTTGTTGATGGTATTCACATCTTACAGTGTAGCTTTATCAATTCCTACATTAAAAAACGGCATTTAAGCTCAGAACTTCAGTAGAATGCCGTTTTAAAACCACGCATCAGTTCAACAACTATTTTCAAGACAGGACTTACTGGTGTTCAGATCTTCTGTCTCCTCCTCCTCTTCCTCCTTCAATATGACAGTTCTCTCTCCTTCCTTCACTCCAAAAAAAGCATCATCTTTCTTTTCTTCTTTCAATGTAACAGCCTCACCCTCAACTTCTTTTTGTACTGTGACATCCTCTTCCTCCTCTTTCACGACCACGTTCAGCCACAGACCCTCTTCCTCCTCCTCTTTCACTAGAGCTTCTTTCTCCGTCCAGCAGACATCCTCTTCTTTAACAGGAGGAGAGTAACTTAGTGAGCTCATGGTCGGGAATGTTAGCCAGCTAACCTAGCTAGTTAGCGACTAGCCTAGTGATAGGCTAATTTATCAAGACAGCTACAGTTACCTGACTAAACGGAAATATGACATTAAATAGAGAAAATAGTTATAAGCCAGAATTATGTTTAAAATACAGTGACAAATATACACCGAAGCAGTCTGAACAGCTTGAATGATTCGGCTAGGAAGCTACCGAGGTGTCTGACTAGATGTTGTTGAAGAAGTGTTCCGTCCACTAGATTATACGTCACGCTGAAAGCATCGCCTGAAAGACGCACATCTCCGTCTGTTGACTGGAGGGAAACGCAGATAAATGTTGATTTTATTTCCAGACAAAAAGTGCATTTTTACATTTATTTCATTAAATAATAATATAATAGTCAGACAACTGCAGATTTGTAATAAGTAATAATAACCTACTTCCACATTCTACCAACACAACAGATGTTTCTACTACAGTGAATATTAACCAATGAGGTGGGTCTTTCCACATTCTACCAACCCAACAGATGGTAATACTACAGTGAATATTAACTAATGAGGTGGGTCTTTCCACATTCTACCAACCCAACAGATGGTAATACTACAGTGAATATTAACCAATGAGGTGGGTCTTTCCACATTCTACCAACCCAACAGATGGTAATACTACAGTGAATATTAACCAATGAGGTGGGTCTTTCCACATTCTACCAACCCAACAGATGTTTCTACTACAGTGAATATTAACCAATGAGGTGGGTCTTTCCACATTCTACCAACCCAACAGATGTTTCTACTACAGTGAATATTAACCAATGAGGTGGGTCTTTCCACATTCTACCAACCCAACAGATGTTTCTACTACAGTGAATATTAACCAATGAGGTGGGTCTTTCCACATTCTACCAACCCAACAGATGTTTCTACTACAGTGAATATTAACCAATGAGGTGGGTCTTTACACATTCTTCCAACCCAACAGATGGTAATACTACAGTGAATATTAACCAATGGGGTGGGTCTTTACACATTCTACCAACACAACAGATGTTAATACTACAGTGAATATTAACCAATGAGGTGGGTCTTTCCACATTCTACCAACACAACAGATGTTTCTACTACAGTGAATATTAACCAATGAGGTGGGTCTTTACACATTCTACCAACCTAACAGATGTTTCTATTACAGTGAATATTAACCAATGAGGTGGGTCTTTCCACATTCTACCAACCCAACAGATGGTAATACTACAGTGAATATTAACCAATGAGGTGGGTCTTTCCACATTCTACCAACACAACAAATGTTTCCACTACAGTGAATATTAACCAATGAGGTGGGTCTTTCCACATTCTACCAACACAACAGATGTTTCTACTACAGTGAATATTAACCAATGAGGTGGGTCTTTCCACATTCTACCAACCCAACAGATGTTTCTACTACAGTGAATATTAACCAATGAGGTGGGTCTTTACACATTCTACCAACCCAACAGATGTTTCCACTACAGTGAATATTAACCAATGAGGTGGGTCTTTCCACATTCTACCAACCCAACAGATGTTTCTACTACAGTGAATATTAACCAATGAGGTGGGTCTTTCCACATTCTACCAACACAACAGATGTTTCTACTACAGTGAATATTAACCAATGAGGTGGGTCTTTCCACATTCTACCAACACAACAGATGGTAATACTATGAAGCAACGCTTTCAGGTTAATAAAAGTTTAATTCCCAAATAGCCTCTACAGGTTTGGTCATTATCAGATATTGGAGCGTTGAAAGATGATGCACAACAACGGTTTCTTCCAGGAAACCACGACTCCAATAACCACCACAGTCAAAATAACTGTAAAGTACTTCACTATCGAAACAACTACCGCTATAATCAACCTGTTCGCAATACATGGGTATTGGGATCTAACCTCATTGATCTGTCAGTAAGCTATGTCTACATGGGTATTGGGATCTAACCTCATTGATCTGTCAGTAAGCTATGTCTACATGGGTATTGGGATCCAACCTCATTGATCTGTCAGTAAGCTATGTCTACATGGGTATTGGGATCTGACCTCATTGATCTGTCAGTAAGCTATGTCTACATGGGTATTGGGATCTAACCTCATTGATCTGTCAGTAAGCTATGTCTACATGGGTATTGGGATCTGACCTCATTGATCTGTCAGTAAGCTATGTTTACATGGGTATTGGGATCTGACCTCATTGATCTGTCAGTAAGCTATGTTTACATGGGTATTGGGATCTGACTTCATTGATCTGTCAGTAAGCTATGTTTACATGGGTATTGGGATCTGACCTCATTGATCTGTCAGTAAGCTATGTTTACATGGTATTGGGATCCAACCTCATTGATCTGTCAGTAAGCTATGTTTACATGGGTATTGGGATCTGACCTCATTGATCTGTCAGTAAGCTATGTTTACATGGGTATTGGGATCTAACCTCATTGATCTGTCAGTAAGCTATGTCTACATGGGTATTGGGATCTGACCTCATTGATCTGTCAGTAAACTATGTCTACATGGGTATTGGGATCTGACCTCATTGATCTGTCAGTAAGCTATGTTTACATGGGTATTGGGATCTGACCTCATTGATCTGTCAGTAAGCTATGTTTACATGGGTATTGGGATCTAACCTCATTGATCTGTCAGTAAGCTATGTCTACATGGGTATTGGGATCTGACCTCATTGATCTGTCAGTAAGCTATGTCTACATGGGTATTGGGATCTGACCTCATTGATCTGTCAGTAAGCTATGTCTACATGGGTATTGGGATCTAACCTCATTGATCTGTAGAGCCTCTAGCCCTGCTCATTACACCTTATCCAACCTCTCAGTTCCTCCACCCACACATGCTATGACATCTTCTGGTTTCAATGATGTTTCTAGAGACAATATCTCTCTCATAATCACTAAATGCCTAGGTTTACCTCCTCTGTACTCACATCCCACCATACCTTTGTCTGTACATTATACCTTGAAGCTATTTTATCGCCCCCAGAAACCTGCTCCTTTTTCTCTCTATTCTGGACGTCACAGACGTCCAATTCTTATAGCTTTTAGCCGTACCCTCATACTTATTCTTCTCTGCTCCTCTGGGGATGTAGAAGTGAATCCAGGCCCTGCAATGCCTGGCTCCACTCCTACTCCCCAGGCGCTCTCTTTTGATGACTTCTGTAACCGTAATAGCCTTGGTTTCATGCATGTTAACATTAGAAGCCTCCTCCCTAAGTTTGTTTTATTCACTGCTTTAGCACACTCTGCCAACCCGGATGTCCTAGCTGTGTCTGAATCTTGGCTTAGGAAGTCCACCAAAAACTGTGAAATCTTCATCCCTAACTACAACGTTTTCAGACAAGATAGAACGACCAAAGGGGGCGGTGTTGCAATCTACTGCAGAGAGAGCCTGCAGAGTTCTGTCCTGCTATCCAGGTCTGTACCCAAACAATTTGAACTTCTACTTCTAAAAATCCATCTCTCCAAAAACAAGTCTCTCACCGTTGCCGCCTGCTATAGACCCCCCTCGGCCCCTAGCTGTGCTCTGGACACCATATGTGAACTGATTGCCCCCCATCTATCTTCAGAGCTCGTGCTACTAGGCGACCTAAACTGGGACATGCTTAACACCCCAGCCATTCTACAATCCAAGCTTGATGCCCTCAATCTCACACAAATTATTAATGAACCCACCAGGTACAACCCCAAAGCCGCAAACACTGGCACCCTCATAGATATCATCCTAACCAATGTGCCCTCTAATTACACCTCTGCTGTTTTCAACCAAGATCTCAGCGATCACTGCCTCATTGCCTGCACCCGTAATGGGTCAGCGGTCAAACGACCTCCACTCATCACTGTCAAACGCTCCCTGAAACATTTCAACGAGCAAGCCTTTCTAATCGACCTGGCCCTGGTATCCTGGAAGGATATTGACCTCATCCCGTCAGTAGAGGATGCCTGGTTATTTTTTTTAAATGCCTTCCTCTCCATCTTAAATAAGCATGCCCCTTTCAAGAAATTTAGAACCAGGAACAGATATAGCCCTTGGTTCTCCCCAGACCTGACTGCCCTTAACCAACACAAAAATATCCTGTGGCGTTCTGCATTAGCATCGAACTGCCCCCACGATATGCAACTTTTTAGGGAAGTTAGAAACCAATACACACAGGCAGTTAGAAACGCCAAGGCTAGCTTTTTCAAACAGAAATTTGCTTCGTGCAACTCCAACTCTAAAAAGTTCTGGGACATTGTAAAGTCCATGGAGAATAAGAACACCTCCTCCCAACTGCCCACTGCACTGAGGATAGGAAACTCTGTCACCACCGATAAGCCCACTACAATTGAGAATTTCAATAAGCATTTTTCTACGGCTGGCCATGCTTTCCACCTAACTACCCCTACTGCATTCAACAGCACTGCACCCCCCACAGCTACTCGCCCAAGCCTCCCCCATTTCTCCTTCTCCCAAATCCATTCAGCTGATGTTCTGAAAAAGCTGCAAAATCTGGACCCCTACAAATCAGCTGGGCTTGACAATCTGGACCCTTTCTTTCTAAAATTATCTGCCGAAATTATTGCAACCCCTATTACTAGCCTGTTCAGCCTCTCTTTCGTGTCGTCTGAGATTCCCATAGATTGGAAAGCAGCTGCTGTCATCCCCCTCTTCAAAGGAGGTGACACTCTTGACCCAAGTTGCTACAGACCTATATCCATCCTACCCTGCCTTTCTAAGGTCTTCGAAAGCCAAGTCAACAAACAGATTACCGACTATTTTGAATCCCACCGCACCCTCTCCGCTATGCAATCTGGTTTCAGAGCTGGTCATGGGTGCACCTCAGCCACGCTCAAGGTCCTAAACGACATCGTAACCGCCATCGATAAGAAACAATACTGTGCTGCCGTATTCATTGACCTGGCCAAAGCTTTTGACTCTGTTAATCACCACATCCTCATCGGCAGACTTAGTAGCCTTGGTTTCTCAAACGATTGCGTCGCCTGGTTCACCAACTACTTCTCTGACAGAGTTCAGTGTGTGAAATCGGAGGGCCTGTTGTCTGGACCTCTGGCAGTCTCTATGGGGGTACCACAGGGTTCAATTCTTGGGCCAACTCTTTTCTCTGTATACATAAATGATGTCGCTCTTGCTGCTGGTGAATCTCTGATCCACCTCTACGCAGACGACACCATTCTGTATACTTCTGGCCCTTCTTTGGACACTGTGTTAACAACCCTCCAGACGAGCTTCAATGCCATTCAACTCTCCTTCCGTGGTCTCCAACTGCTCCTAAACACAAGTAAAACTAAATGCATGCTCTTCAACCGATCGCTGCCTGCACCTGCCCGCCCATCCAGCATAACTTCTCTGGACGGTTCTAACTTAGAATTTGTGGACAACTACAAATACCTAGGTGTCTGGTTAGACTGTAAACTCTCCTTCCAGACTCACATCAATCATCTCCAATCCAAAGTGAAATCTAGAATTGGCTTCCTATTTCGCAACAAAGCATCCTTCACTCATGCTGCCAAACATACCCTCGTAAAACTGACCATCCTACCAATCCTCGACTTCGGCGATGTCATTTACAAAATAGCCTCCAATACCCTACTCAACAAGCTGGATGCAGTCTATCACAGTGCCATCCGTTTTGTCACCAAAGCCCCATATACAACCCACCACTGCGACCTATATGCCATCGTTGGCTGGCCTTCACTTCATCATCGTCGCCAAACACATTGGCTCCAGGTCATCTACAAGACCCTGCTAGGTAAAGTCCCCCCTTATCTCCGCTCACTGGTCACCATAGCAGCACCCACCTGTAGCACGCGCTCCAGCAGGTATATCTCTCTGGTCACCCCTAAAGCCAACTCCTCCTTTGGTCGTCTCTCCTTCCAGTTCTCAGCTGCCAATGATTGGAACGAACTACAAAAATCTCTAAAACTGGAAACACTTATCTCCCTCAATTGCTTTAAGCACCAGCTGTCAGAGCAGCTCACAGATCTCTGCACCTGTACATAGCCCATCTTTAATTGAGCCCAAACTACTACCTTTTCCCCTACTGTATTTATTTATTTTATTTATTTTGCTCCTTTGCACCATATTATTTATATTTTAACTTTTAACTTTCTTCAAACTACAAATCTACCATTCCAGTGTTTTTTTCTTGCCATACTTTATTTACTTTGCCACCATGGCATTTTTTTGCCTTTACCTCCATTATCTCACATCATTTGCTCACATTGTATATAGTCTTATTTTTTTCTACTGCATCATTGATTGTATGTTGTTTTACTCCATGTGTAACTCTGTGTTTTTGTATGTTGTCGAACTGCTTTGCTTTATCTTGGCCAGGTCGCAATTGTAAATGAGAACTTGTTCTCAACTTGCCTACCTGGTTAAATAAAGGTGAAATAAATAAATAAATAAAAACATCAGAGAACACACACAGGAGAGAAATCTCCTAGCTGTGATCAATGTGGGAAGAGAGACTCTGATAAAAGATCTCTGATTAAACATCAGAAAATACATGAAGGAGTTGTTTCATGATATCAATGAATTAATGTCACAATGTAGAATGTTTTAACATTGTAGTAGGAGTATTTTAATGATGTCACAATGTAGAACCCTAAACGTTTGTCCCCTGTTCTATTGATTTCAACATGATATGGATATTAGCCTCAGGGGGAAAATCCAGGCTCTGAAATGGAAGAGTTACTATTTATGTGATTTAACAAAAAGTGACTAACAAAAAAAGAGTTGTGTTACACTTACCACATTGGTGACCCACTGGAATCAAAATGCAACACTTCAAAATGTAGTAATCTGTTTTCTACAAAGGTTCCTCTAACCAGTGATGTTCACATTATTCCCAGATTCCATGTGGTTTTTGAGCTGTTACTTTAACAGGACGTGCAACCTCATCTCCCTTCTGTCACACAATTGATTTCAACATGATATCGATGAGTTATGACAAATAAGTGTTGTGTTCCTTTGTTTAGCGACCCCTACATTTAAATGCATCACTCCAAAATGTAGCTGACTGTCTTCTGCAGGTTGTCCTCTAACCAGTGAGGTGAAAGATATCTCCCATTTCCATGTGTTTTTTTAGTTGTGTTAGTTTCAACAGCACGCACAACCTGATTTCCCCCCTAATCGATATCACAGATTTATTGCTACTTATCAAAACAACAGCGTTTTTGGTGTTTGTGCAATTTATAAGGTGCTTGTTTTAAAAAATACAAGTAATATGATTATTGTGGCAGATGTTTGTGTACATAGCACATTTTATGTTTAGGTTTTCAATATATCACAAACTGTTTCTGCATATTGGTTATTGATTTAGACACGTTAAAACTGTGTTTTGACATTGGGGCTATCCCACCTAGCAAAATGTCATTGAAAAGCCCTTGAAAATAAGACATGCAATCAAATATTTCATGTAACATTTAGTAATGAAAATTATTCATGCAACCAACTGACAATTTTTTGGTACAATTATATTGACATTGTTGCCCTGCTTTTAGAATGTCTGGGTACATTCTCAGATGTGCCAACCCAAATGTACTAGAGCAGGACATTGGGGACTGGGCCCCGATCCAACAACATACCTATCTAGTGAACCCTGAAAAGAGAGAGAAGCTCCGCAGTGAGGTGGAAAGTTACCACAGATATTGCAGGAGTTTCCTCTTGAAATCAGACATGTCCGTGGTGAGGACAACTTGGTTGCTGATTGTCTCAAAAAGATTTGTCAAAAAGATTTGTGTTTTGCGTTTAGCCAGTGCGTTGCCATGGATCACAATTTATTTTGACTGCACGTTTTTCTGTATTGGTGATGAGTTTAGTTTGGGCTCGTTCCAAGGGGATGAGAGTTCTAGAAGCTAGTGAGTTTTAGGAAGACGAGAGTTCTAGAAGCTGGTGAGTTTTAGGATTCTATAGTAAGTGAACCAAGGTGGGGGATTCTATAGAAAGAAAAAGGTGAAAAAATACTATTGTATATTATTATTATTATTTAAAAGTACGTGTTTTTTCTTGTTTTTAATTGTTGACATCCAGTAGACACCATGTTTATATTGGTGAAGGTGAAGCATTGTAGTTGATTATAATGTGAAATGGAAGTTGTTTTCTGTTGGTGGTGAACAAACTTGTCCAACGAAAATATAGGATATATTTGTTGTCTTAAAGGGGAAGGTGTTACAGGCTTTGGTTTTTCCATTTATGTTTTGAGGTTGGACTTTAGCACGTCTAGCTCGTTAGCACTGATTGGTGTCACCTCGTTAGTCAGAATGTGTTACACATGTGCCTGCTTGTCCATCTCGTTATGGTTGAATATTGCATCCAATTGTTAATATTTTAATCAATGGATTTTCCTTGGAATGTTCCGTAGTCTTTCAGTTGTGTAGTAAATATCCGTTTATTTTCATTGTTTTTTCCTGTGAAGCCATTGCGTTGCATCCATGTCTGAAAAGTGCTGTATAAATAAAGCTTGATTTGATTTGAGAATATTGCAAAACAAAGGAACCCAATGATTGACAATCAACAGACTTCATTATTTTTAAATTTTATTTAACCTTTATTTAATTAGGCAAGTCGGTTAACCTCTAGAGGACCCCTTCCCGCTCTGATCCCGCTAACAGGATTTATTGACAAGATACCATGGCGGGAAATTCAAAACTGCAAGAATCTAATCATTACAATTTCTCAAACAATCAACTATTTTTCACCATTTGAAAGATAAACATCTCCTAAATCCAACCACATTGTCCGATTTCAAAGAGGCTTTACGGCGAAGCATAAAGTTAGGTTATGTTAGGAGAGTACATTGAAAATAGCTGTGTGTAATGTTTTGTCAATTCAAAGACAGGCGTCACCAAAAGCAGAAAACCAGCTAAAATTATGCACTAACCTTTGACAATCTTCATCAGATGACACTCCTAGGACATTATGTTATACAATACATGCATTTTTTGTTCCATCAAGTTCATATTTATATCCAAAAACAGCATTTTACAGTGGCGGTGAAATTCAGAATTTTTTTTCCCTCAAATGCTTCCGGTGAATCAGCGTTACAAAATTACTATTCGAAAACGTTGGTAAATTATAATATTGTCATTCAAAGAATTATAGATTAACATCTCATAAATGCTACCGCATTGCCAGATTTCAAAATAACTTTACTGGGAAATCACACTTTGCAATAAACGGGGTGCTATGCTAAGAACAATAGGCTAGGATATACAGGTTAGCACCATCTTGGAACCATCTAATATCAATAATACTATTGTAAATAATCCCTTACCTTTGATTATCTTCATCAGAAGGAACTTCCAGGAATCCCAGATCCACAACAAATGTGGTTTCTTTCGACAAAGTTCATAATTTATGTCCAAATATCTCCAAGTTGTTCCATGTTGTTAGCGCGTTCAGTAGGCTCCTCAAAATGTAGGGGGGGAGTCACGACGAAAAGTTAAAAAAAATCTATTTACGTTCGTTCAAACATGTCAAACGTTGTTTAGCATCAATCTTTAGGGCCATTTTTAACGTGAAACATCAGTAATATTTCAACCTGACCTCTCCTGTGTCTTGAAAAACGTTTTGAAAAATTTCTTGCCTCACATGAACGCGCATGTGCGCACAATAATGAAGTGACGACATCCCAGGGACGTCAACTTCCCTTCCTTGTCATCCGGTCTCTGTTCATCATAGACGCTTCAAACAACTTTATAAAGATCGTTGACATCTAGTGGAAGCCGTAGGAAGTGCAAAATGAATCCTTTGTCACTGTGTGATCTATTAGCAATGACTCGAAAATAGTACAGCCACAAAATTCTCATTTCCTGCTTGTATTCTTCTCAGGTTTTTGCCTGCCATATGAGTTTTGTTATACTTACAGACACCATTCAAACAGTTTTAGAAAATTCAGTGTTTTCTATCCAAATATGTTAATAATATGCATATCCTAGCTTCTGAGTTGGTGTAGGAGGCAGTTAGAAATGGGCGCATATTTTTTTCTAAATTCTCAATACTGCCCCCTAGCCCCAACAGAACAAATTCTTATTTACAATGATTGCCTACCAGGGAACAGTGGGTTAACTGCCTTGTTCAGGGGCAGAACAACATAAACTGCTTAAAAAAATAAAGGGAACACTAAAATAACACGTCCTAGATCTGAATGAATGAAATAATCTTATCAAATACTTTTTTCTTTACATAGTTGAATGTGCTGACAACAAAATCACACACAAATAATCAATGGAAATCCAATTTATCAACCCATGGAGGTCTGGATTTGGAGTCACACTCAAAATTAAAGTGGAAAACCACACTACAGGCTGATCCAACTTTGATGTGATGTCCTTAAAACAAGTCAAAATGAGGCTCAGTAGTGTGTGTGGCCTCCACGTGTCTGTATGACCTCCCTACAACGCCTGGGCATGCTCCTGATGAGGTGGCGGATGGTCTCCTGAGGGATCTCCTCCCAGACCTGGACTAAAGCATCCGCCAACTCCTGGACAGTCTGTGGTGCAACGTGGCGTTGGTGGATGGAGCGAGACATGATGTCCCAGATGTGCTCAATTGGATTCAGGTCTGGGGAACGGGCGGGCCAGTGCATAGCATCAATGCCTTCCTCTTGCAGGAACTGCTGACACACTCCAGCCACATGAGGTCTAGCATTGTCTTGCATTAGGAGGAACCCAGGGCCAACCGCACTAGCATATGGTCTCACAAGGGGTCTGAGGATCTCATCTCGGTACCTAATGGCAGTCAGGCTACCTCTGGCAAGCACATGGAGTGCTGTGCGGCCCCCCAAAGAAATGCCACCCCACACCATGACTGACCCACCGCCAAACCGGTCATGCTGGAGGATGTTGCATGCAGCAGAACGTTCTCCACGGCGTCTCCAGACTCTGTCACGTCTGTCACGTGCTCAGTGTGAACCTGCTTTCATCTGTGAAGAGCACAGGGTGCCAGTGGCGAATTTGCCAATCTTGGTGTTCTCTGGCAAATGCCCAACGTCCTGCACGGTGTTGGGCTGTAAGCACAACCCCCACCTGTGGACGTTGGGCCCTCATACCACCCTCATGGAGTCTGTTTCTGACCGTTTGAGCAGACACATGCACATGTGGCCTGCTGGAGGTCCTTTTGCAGGGCTCTGGCAGTGCTCCTCCTGCTCCTCCTTGCACATAGGCGGAGGTAGCGGTCTTGCTGCTGGGTTGTTGCCCTCCTACGGCCTCCTCCACGTCTCCTGATGTACTGGCCTGTCTCCTGGTAGCGCCTCCATGCTCTGGACACTACGCTGACAGACACAGCAAACCTTCTTGCCACAGCTCGCATTGATGTGCCATCCTGGATGAGCTGCACTACCTGAGCCACTTGTGTGGGTTGTAGACTCCATCTCATGCTACCACTAGAGTGAAAGCACCGCCAGCATTCAAAAGTGACCAAAACATCAGCCAGGAAGCATAGGAACTGAGAAGTGGTCTGTGGTCCCCACCTGCAGAACCACTCCTTTATTGGGGGTGTCTTGCTAATTGCCTATAATTTCCACCTATTGTCTATTCCATTTGCACAACAGCATGTGAAATGTATTGTCAATCAGTGTTGCTTCCTAAGTGGACTGTTTGATTTCACAGAAGTGTGATTGACTTGGAGTTGCATTGTGTTGTTTAAGTGTTCCCTTTATTTATTTTGAGCAGTGTATTTTTACCTTGTCAGCTCTAACCACTAGGCTACCTGCCGCCCTCTTGCATAACCAATGAGCACATATCTTAGTATGAAAAACAGTATCAATTCAGTATATCTTCCACTATGTCAAAACAGTATGACTTTTCAACCAACCCAGTGCATTTGTTGAAACTGAAAAGTTTTGAAGTCAACAATACGTCAAAGGATTCAACTACTGGAAACTGAAACAAACAATTGGATCAAACAGATCAATCCCACTGGACATTAGGTTTCATTCAGACCCTGCAGGGTTTAGATTAAGCCAGAACTAGTTAAACTAGGACATTTAAGTAGCTTTCGTGATCGTGTCTTAAATTTGGCTTAGTTAGTCGGAGACTGGAGTCAGGTAAGTAAGCCTAAATGAGAACACCTGGGTTAATCCTAATTAGGTGCAGTATGAACACCCGGGTTAATCCTGATTAGTTTCAGTATGAACACCTGGGTTAATCCTGATTAGGTTCAATATGAACACCTGGGTTAATCCTGACTAGGTTCAGTATGAACACCTGGGTTAATCCTGATTAGGTTCAGTATGAACACCTGGGTTAAGCCTGATTTAGGTTCAGTATGAACACCTGGGTTAATCCTGATTAGGTTCAGTATGAACACCTGGGTTAATCCTGATTAGGTTCAGCATGAACACCTGGGTTAAGCCTGATTAGGTGCAGTATGAACACCTGGGTTAATCCTGATTAGGTGCAGTATGAACACCTGGGTTAATCCTGATTAGGTTCAGTATGAACACCTGGGTTAAGCCTGATTAGGTTCAGTATGAACACCTGGGTTAATCCTGACTAGGTTCAGTATGAACAC
This sequence comes from Salmo trutta, assembly GCF_901001165.1. NCBI lineage: Eukaryota > Metazoa > Chordata > Actinopteri > Salmoniformes > Salmonidae > Salmo > Salmo trutta. Next base: position 3,056,963 of record NW_021822911.1, on the reverse strand, counting down.
CTGGGTTAAGCCTGATTTAGGTTCAGTATGAACACCTGGGTTAATCCTGATTAGGTTCAGTATGAACACCTGGGTTAATCCTGATAAGGTTCAGTATGAACACCTGGGTTAATCCTGATTAGGTTCAGTATGAACACCTGGGTTAATCCTGATTAGGTGCAGTATGAACACCTGGGTTAATCCTGATTAGGTTCAGTATGAACACCTGGGTTAATCCTGATTAGGTTCAGTATGAACACCTGGGTTAATCCTGATTAGGTTCAGTATGAACACCTGGGTTAATCCTGATTAGGTTCGGTATGAACACCTGGGTTAATCCTGATTAGGTTCAGTATGAACACCTGGGTTAATCCTGATTAGGTTCAGTATGAACACCTGGGTTAATCCTGATTAGGTTCAGTATGAACACCTGGGTTAATCCTGATTAGGTTCAGTATGAACACCTGGGTTAATGCTGATTAGGTTCAGTATGAACACCTGGGTTAATCCTGATTAGGTTCAGTCTGAGCACCTGGGTTAATCCTGATTAGGTTCAGTATGAACACATGCTGTTGGTCTAGTGGTGCTCATTAAAACCCGGAATAGAAAACACCAAAACTGGTGTGAATCTGGAGACGAAACAACGGCAGAGGCAAAAATAATTTAGTGTGTATGAAAAAACACTCCAAAACAAACGTTGTCAAACCATCCAGTTATTGAAGGTAAAAACCACACTGCTGCTACTGAGCAGTAGAACAAGCGGGTTGGGCTGCAATTTGCAGTGAATTCAATTGAAATGTAACCACAAGAAGAGTACAACAACTAGAGGTGAGATATCTGCATTATTATCAGGATTACAAGAAGAAACAACAACTAGAGGTGAGATATCTGCATTATTATCAGGATTACAAGAAACAACAACTAGAGGCGAGATATCTGCATTATTATCAGGATTACAAGAAGAAACAACAACCAGAGGTGAGATATCTGCATTATTATCAGGATTACAGGAAGAAACAACAACTAGAGGTGAGATATCTGCATTATTATCAGGATTACAAGAAGAAACAACAACTAGAGGCGAGATATCTGCATTATTATCAGGATTTCACATTTCTCAAATTCATATTTTTGTGACATCACTTTTATTATTAAATTATATCTGCCTTTTATAGACTCTGTGGAAGAACCTTAAACTGGCTTTAAAAAGAGAGAAAGCAGAGATCAGAAGAGAGAGATTTACTACTGGTGGTGGACCACCAAAACAAGACAACACTGATGAATTGAGTGACTTCCTGTCAGGAATAATAGAGCAGCAGCAACCTCTGGATGGTATACCAGATGATGACCAACCTCTGGATGGTATACCAGATGATGACCAACCTCTGGATGGTATACCAGACGATGACCAACTTCTGGATGGTATACCAGACGATGACCAACCTCTGGATGGTATACCAGACGATGACCAACCTCTGGATGGTATACCAGACGATGACCAACCTCTGGATGGTATACCAGACGATGACCAACCTCTGGATAGTATACCAGATGATGACCGACCTCTGGATGGTATACCAGATGATGACCGACCTCTGTATGGTATACCAGATGATGACCGACCTCTGGATGGTATACCAGACGATGAGCATTTGGACAGTTCAGATGAAGAACTGAGCACTAATGGTACATAAACCAAAGACAGTAAATTGGTTACTTCCTTTGTTAAATACATTCCACTGTCTGAGTCAATCTTTATTCTTCTTCATTATAAGGACCATATGAGTTTATTTGTGCTTCTAACCGTGTTCTTTTTCCAGAGGAAAGGAATGTGAACAGGTTGGAAGAGCCAGTATACAGTGAGGGTGGAATGTGAACAGGTTGGAAGAGCCAGTACACAGTGAGGGTGGAATGTGAACAGGTTGGAAGAGCCAGTACACAGTGAGGGTGGAATGTGAACAGGTTGGAAGAGCCAGTACACAGCGAGGGTGGAATGTGAACAGGTTGGAAGAGCCAGTAGACAGTGAGGGTGGAATGTGAACAGGTTGGAAGAGCCAGTACACAGTGAGGGTGTAATGTGAACAGGTTTGAAGAGCCAGCACACAGTGAGGGTGGAATGTGAACAGGTTTGAAGAGCCAGTACACAGTGAGGGTGGAATGTGAACAGGTTTGAAGAGCCAGTACACAGTGAGGGTGGAATGTGAACAGGTTGGAAGAGCCAGTACACAGTGAGGGTGTAATGTGAACAGGTTGGAAGAGCCAGTACACAGTGAGGGTGTAATGTGAACAGGTTGGAAGAGCCAGTACACAGTGAGGGTGTGATGTGAACAGGTTGGAAGAGCCAGTACACAGTGAGGGTGTAATGTGAACAGGTTGGAAGAGCCAGTACACAGTGAGGGTGTAATGTGAAAAGGTTGGAAGAGCCAGTACACAGTGAGGGTGGAATGTGAACAGGTTGGAAGAGCCAGTACACAGTGAGGGTGGAATGTGAACAGGTTGGAAGAGCCAGTACACAGTGAGGGTGGAATGTGAACAGGTTGGAAGAGCCAGTACACAGTGAGGGTGTAATGTGAACAGGTTGGAAGAGCCAGTACACAGTGAGGGTGTGATGTGAACAGGTTGGAAGAGCCAGTAGACAGTGAGTGTGTTCCCTCCACATCTGCTATAACATCCCTGAGAGAAGATGCTGCCACCACCTTTCAGCAGAGAACAAAGAAGATGACCATGCATGAAACGTTAACCAGAGAATTTCATGAGCATAAAATGAAATATCTGAAGGAAGAACATGAAATGAGAATTGTCCAGGTTGAATTGGATATGAAGTTGGAAGAGAGAGGTATGATCCTAAAAAGAGACAGTAATGAGACAATAGTGATGACCAGCCATGGTGAACAATATGATATGTAAAACAATACATGTTTTGGCATTTGGATATTCATGAGTGAGAGTATTTTAATCACCACAAACTACATTTTAAACCAGCCTTGGTTTAGTCACTCATTGTAACGGCCGTCGGGAGAGAGAGTAGACCAAGGTGCAGCGGAGTTAGTGTTCATCATTGCATTTAATAACAGAAAGAACACTATACGAAACAACACAAGAAAACCGACAGCCAAACAGTCCTGTCAGGTGCAAAACACTACCAGAAACAATTACCCACAAAACCCCAACGGAAAAACAGGCACTTATGTGTGACTCCCAATCAGCAACAACACTCTACAGCTGTGCCTGATTGGAAGCCACACGGCCAAAATCAATGAAACAAACCAACATAGAAAAATGCACATAGAACGTCCACCCAATGTAACACCCTGGCCTAACCAAAATAAAGAACAAAAACCCCTCTCTATGGCCAGGGCGTTACAATCATTTCATTTTGCTGCACACTATTTGAATTTTGTACCGAACAAACATTATCAAAGCAAAAATAAGCCATAATGAACACATGCCTCAGCCACGGACACATCTACCTCAGCCACGGACACAACTACCTCAGCCACGGACACATCTACCTCAGCCACGGACACATCTGCCTCAGCCACGGACACATCTACCTCAGCCACGGACACATCTACCTCAGACACATCTACCTCAGCCACGGACACATCTACCTCAGCCACGGACACATCTGCTTGATGCTAATCTTCCATGGGAGGAGTTGTGCAGCACAGCTGTAGTAATGATCACCTTGCAGCATCTTCTTGGCTTGGAACGAAGTGTATTGCGAAAACACGGGTCTATTTTTCCATACTCCAAACACACGCTGGACCATCCCTCTCGTGTGGATATGAGCTCTGTTGTATCTTTGCTGCTCAGCTGTTATGGGATTTATGTCTGGAGTAAATAAAAACTTACTCTGACCAGATTACTATGTAGTAACTATTAGTAGACCATATTACTATGTAGTAACTATTAGTAGACCATATTACTATGTAGTAACTATTAGTAGACCATGTTACTATGTAGTAACTATTAGACCATGTTACTATGTAGTAACTATTAGTAGACCATGTTACTATGTAGTAACTATTAGTAGACCATGTTACTATGTAGTAACTATTAGTAGACCATATTACTATGTAGTAACTATTATTAGACCATATTACTATGTAGTAACTATTAGTAGACCATATTACTATGTAGTAACTATTAGTAGACCATATTACTATGTATTAACTATTAGTAGACCAGGTTACTATGTATTAACTATTAGTAGACCATGTTACTATGTAGTAACTATTAGTAGACCATGTTACTATGTAGTAACTATTAGTAGACCATGTTTCTCACCCTAATATCCACTGTCACCAAGTAGTTGTCCACTATGTTGTCCTCTCTGAAACTGAGACCAATGAAGAGTTGAGGGAAATCCTTCCATCCTGAGTTGCACCTTTCCAACAGGCAACAATGTTTGAGAACTCTAAATGAGGAGTGCATCCACCCTGAACATTGATGGAAAACCAGTTGTTATGGTTACGGTACTCCTCAGCATCAGGAGTTGATGGTAAACCAGTTGTTATGGTTACAGTACTCCTCAGCATCAGGAGTTGATGGTAAACCAGTTGTTATGGTTACGGTACTCCTCAGCATCAGGAGTTGATGGACACTTGATGGGAACATGACATCCATCTAACCAGCCAATTACTCCTGGGAACTGCCCATTTTCAGATATTCATATTGCCCTTTATAGTTGGCTTGACCAGCAGCATCAGGAAACTAGATGTAAAGACTCCTCCTGCAGACTTTATAGTTGGCTTGGCCAGCAGCATCAGGAAACTAGATGTAAAGACTCCTCCTGCAGACTTTATAGTTGGCTTGGCCAGCAGCATCAGGAAACTAGATGTAAAGACTCCTCCTGCAGACTTTATAGTTGGCTTGGCCAGCAGCATCAGGAAACTAGATGTAAAGACTCCTCCTGCAGACTTTATAGTTGGCTTGACCAGCAGCATCAGGAAACTAGATGTAAAGACTCCTCCTGCAGACTTTATAGTTGGCTTGACCAGCAGCATCAGGAAACTAGATGTAAAGAATCCTCCTGCAGACTTTATAGTTGGCTTGACCAGCAGCATCAGGAAAGTAGATGTAAAGACTCCTCCTGCAGACTTTATAGTTGGCTTGGCCAGCAGCATCAGGAAACTAGATGTAAAGACTCCTCCTGCAGACATTGTGAACTATTAAACACACAGTTGCTTCACTGGCACCGACACAAATCACCAGTTTCACAATGAAAGATTCCAGATGCCAAAAACCTCAGTGATCAGAACTTGGAGAGAATTGGGTGAAGGCCTTCCTCTTTGAGACAGAGAGGAAAGTCTAGGCTCAAGCAAAGATATAATCTCCAATGCATTTTCTTTGTACATACGAAAGCGGTCTGAAAGTAATTTAATGGATTACTCCTATCCACAAGTACTGGTCTGGCTGGCCTCTGTAGTGCATGTTGGTCTTCATTTAGACATTCCACATAGTCCAGGCTCCCTCACAAACAGCACTAAGCAGAAGTTAAACCTGCCTCTTTGAAAGATTCATTTAATCTTCCATTTAGTCCTGGAGTAGCTCTAATCCTCCCTCTTGCAATCGGCTTTGATTTGTCCAGAACAGGCTAAATCTACCACTATTTTAACATAACTCAAAGCAACTTAAGACAGCTCAAACAAGCATTTTAGTCTGGGACTAAGCTGAAGCCTTGTCTGTGAAACCAGCTCTGACTGTTTTATATAATATGACTAAATGTGTTGCAGGGGCAGTCAAGAAATGGAACGGCAAGACCGCAGAGCTGTGGGAGACCACCTCAAGCCCCTGGTAGAGCCGGGGGTGGTGTTTACCACTCCACCACACCTTCAGCAGGCTGGCAAAACTAGGGACCAAGAAATGTGTTGCTTTAACATTATTTGTTTTGGAAATAGTCTTGATTGGTCAGTCATTGGATTCATTTGTTTTACAATATGTTTAAATCAAATCAAGCTTTATTTATACAGCACATTTAAGACATGGATGCAACACAATGGTTTCACAGGGGGAAAAAATATTAAAATAAACAGAAATATTTAGTACACAACAGAGGATAAAAAACAAGATTAACAACTGAAAGACTAATGAGCACTCTAAAGAAATGCCATTGATTAAAATAATAACAATTGGATGCAACATCCAACCCAAAATATAACTTGTTTTACTATATTGTTTGTTGTTAGGTTCCCCAGCAAGAAAAAATCTAAAATGTTGCTCAAACAGAAGAGGAACTAACAAAGAGTCACTGACAACAACCACAACTAAACAGGTGGGGGTTTTAGGAGGGGTTCTGAAAGACACTATGGGGGTGTCCACTGAAAGTTGACTAGTAACAACAACTGGGACCTAAAAGACACCCACCATGAGACCCACTAAATCTGCCCAAGAAGAGACAAACAAAAGAAAAACCCACACCAAACTTAAAGACAGGAAGCAAACCAAAAAGGTGGAACAACTAAAGGTGTTGACTCTCCACATGTATCAAGACAACTGGAGCACTGGGCCAGACACTCTTAAATAGAACCTGGACCAGCTCAGGTGAAACACCTTCCCACTAACGAGATGGACAAGCAAGCACAGGTGTAACACATACTGACTAACGAGGTGACACCAATCAGTGCGTCCTACGTGCTAACGAGCTAGACGTGCTAACGAGCTAGACGTGCTAACGAGCTAGACGTGCTAACGAGCTAGACGTGCTAACGAGCTAGACGTGCTAACGAGCTAGACGTGCTAACGAGCTAGACGTGCTAACGAGCTAAACGTGCTAACCAGCTTGACGGGCAACAATAAAAAACAAGAAAAACACATTTCTAAATAATAATATACAATCGAAATATTTATTTATCCTTTTTCTTACTATAGAATCCTAAAACTCACTAGCTTCTAGAACTCTCATCTTCCTAAAACTCACTAGCTTCTAGAACTCTCGTCTTCCTAAAACTCACTTGCTTCTAGAACTCTCTTCTTCCTAAAACTCACTGGCTTCTAGAACTCTCGTCTTCCTAAAACTCACTAGCTTCTAGAACTCTCGTCTTCCTAAAACTCACTAGCTTCTAGAACTCTCGTCTTCCTAAAACTCACTAGCTTCTAGAACACTCGTCTTCCTAAAACTCACTAGCTTCTAGAACACTCGTCTTCCTAAAACTCACTAGCTTCTAGAACTCTCGTCCCCTTGGAACGAGTCCAAACAAAACTCATCTCCAATACGGAAAAACATGCAGTCAAAATAAATTGTAATGCACTGACAAAACAAAAAACTATTTAACTGCCCACCCTTGAGACAATCAGAAACCAAGTTTCCTTACCACGGACATGTCTGATTTCAAGAGGAAACTCCTGCAATATCCGTAGTAACTTTCCACCTCACTGCAGAGCTTCTCTCTCTTTTCAGGGTTCACTAGATAGGCATGTTGTTGGATCGGGGTCCAGTCCCCAATGTCATGCTCTAGTACATTTGGGTTGGCACATCTGAGAATGAACCCTGATATTCTAAAAGCAGGGCAACAATATCAATATAATTGTACCAAAAGATTGTCAGTTGGTTGCATAAATAATTATGATTACTAAATCTTACATGAATATTAAACATGAAATATAAAAACCAAATGTTTGTTAATATGTATTAGCAAAAATTCACTTAATGGTGAGGCATAAAATTTATCTTTTGTCAGGCTTAATGTTTGAGTCCTGCTTCTTCAGTAGTGGAATAAAGACAATTAGCACTTGAATGTTGTAAATAAATACTGGAGTGATGTAGGATTGTTCATATAATTGATTATTGTACTGTGACTATGTGTTTAGGCTGTAAGTATGTTGAAATTAAATTGTTTTCTTTTCAACTTTCAACTAAAACCAAACTTATATTGTATGTCGGGCAAAGTCTTATTTTCAACGACATTTTGCTAGATGGGATATCCCCAATGTCACAGTTTAAACGTGTCCAAATCAATAGTCTAAATGCAGAAACAGTTTGTGATAAATTGAAAACCTAAAATGTACTATCTACACAAACATCTGCCACAATAATCATATTACTTGTATTTACTTATACAAGCACGTTATGAACTGCACAAGCACCAAAAACGCTGTTGTTTTGACAAGTAGCAATAAATCACTGATATCGATTAGGGGGGGAAATCAGGTTGTACATGATGTTGAAACTAACACAACAAAAAAAAAACACATGGAAATGGGAGATATATTTTACCTCACTGGTTAGAGGACAACCTACAGAAGACAGTCAGCTACATTTTGGAGTGATGAATTTAAATGTAGGGGTCGCTAAACAAAGGAACACAACATTTATGTCATCACTCATCGATATCATGTTGAAATCAATTGTGTGAGAGGAGGGAGATGAGGTTGCACGTCCTGTTAAAACTAACAGCTCAAAAACCACATGGAATCTGGGAATAATGTGTACATCACTGGTTAGAGGAGAATTTGTAGAAAACAGCTAGCTACATTTTGAAGTGTTGCATTTTGATTCCAGTGGGTCACCAACGTGGTAAGTGTAACACAACTCTTTTTGTGTTTGTCACTTTTTGTTAAATCAAAAAAATTGTAACTCTTCCATTTCAGAGCCTGGATTTTCCCCCTGAGGCTAATATCCATATCATGTTGAAATCAATAGAACAGGGGACAAACGTTTAGGGTACTACATTGTGATATCATTAATATACTCCTACTACAATGTTAAAACATTCTACATTGTGACATCATTAAAATACTCCTACTACAATGTTAAAACATTCTACATTGTGACATCATTAATATACTCCTTCTACAATGTTAAACATTCTACATTGTGACATTAATTCATTGATATCATGAAACAACTCCTTCATGTATTTTCTGATGTTTGATCAGATGTCTTTTATCGGAGTATCTCTTGTTACATTGACCACACCTATAAGGTTTTTCTCCCGTGTGTGTTCTTTGGTGTGATGTCAGATGGCTAAAAGTAGTAAAACTCTTCCAACATTGATCACAGCTATAAGATTTCTCTCCTGTGTGTGTTCTCTGGTGTGATGTCAGATGGCCAGATTGACCAAAACGCTTCCCACATTGACCACAGCTATAAGGTTTCTCTCCTGTGTGTCTTCTCTGGTGTATCTTCAGTTCGCCAGATTGAACAAAACTCTTCCCACATTGAGTACAGCTATAGGATTTCTCTCCTGTGTGTCTTCTCTGGTGTATCTTCAGTTCGCCAGATTGAACAAAACTCTTCCCACATTGAGTACAGCTATAGGATTTCTCTCCTGTGTGTCTTCTTTGGTGTATCGTCAGATGGTTAGATTTAAAAAAAAACTTCCCACATCGAGTACAGCTATAGGGTTTCTCTCCTGTGTGTGTTCTCTGGTGAAGAGTCAGATTGCGCAAGCAAGTAAATCTCTTCCCACACTCATCACAGATATACGGTTTCTCTCCTGTGTGTATTCTCTGGTGTGATATCAGGCTGCTTCGATGAGTAAAACTCTTCCCACATTGATTACAGCTAAAAGGTTTCTCTCCTGTGTGTGGTCTCTGGTGTAATTTCAGGCTGGTTGAATGAGTAAAAGTCTTCCCACATTCATCACAGCTATATGGTTTCTCTCCTGTGTGTGTTCTCTGGTGTGTTATAAGGTTGATTAGCTGAGTAAAACTCTTCCCACATTGATCACAGCTAAAAGGTTTCTCTCCTGTGTGTGTTCTCTGGTGTGATATCAGGCTGCTTCGATGAGTAAAACTCTTCCCACATTCATCACAGCTATAAGGTTTCTCTCCTGTGTGTATTCTCTGGTGTGATATCAGGCTGCTTCGATGAGTAAAACTCTTCCCACATTCATCACAGCTATAAGGTTTCTCTCCTGTGTGTGTTCTTTGGTGTACAATAAGATGGCTAGATGTATCAAAACTCTTCCCACATTGACCACAGCTATAAGATTTCTCTCCTGTGTGGATTCTCTGATGAATTTTAATGCCTGATGAGGTGAATCTCTTCCCACAATCAGAGCAGCAGTGAGTTCTCTTCCCTGTGGATCTCTGCTGGTGTTTCTTGAGGAGTTCTGATCTGGAGAGACTCTTCTCCGCCTTGTCAGCATCATGAGGTTGTTGAGGCTCCCCAGAGGATCCACGATAGTCATGTCTCTCTCCTGTGTGAATGACAAAGTCAGACAGATGGTTAAAGGCCCACAACAGCAGAAATCCACTGTAAAAGGTGATGCCAACAGCGTAGCCATGATGTTGAACAACAATTGACATCTGTAATGAATGTAATGATTACTTGACAGTCGTCTTAAAATGAGCAACAATAGTCATATTTTGTCTTGTTTTCACATTAGTAGTAACATCTAAGATTGGAGGCCCTTTTCTATGTTTGCTGGTGAGAAAAGATTTTTGCTCAGGGGAGTAACCTCCATTACCAGGTTCACACTACTTTGGATTATAATTGTCAGGCTCGCTTGAATCTCCTGCTTAATATGTTTGTGTCATCATCGCAAATCAACCGCTTTGTACTTAAAAAACACTTCAACCAGTAAAATGCTCTTTGGCTTTTTCATCAGCCTGACAATGAGGGTTTGTACACCGTTTGCCAAATTGGCCCATAACTTCACCTAACAATAACATAGACCTACTGTAGGACCCATAACTTCACCTAACAATAACATAGACCTACTGTAGGACCCATAACTTCACCTAACAATAACATAGACCTACTGTAGGACCCATAACTTCACCTAATAACAACATAGACCTACTGTAGGACCCATAACTTCACCTAACAATAACATAGACCTACTGTAGGACCCATAACTTCCCCTAACAACAACATAGACCTACTGTAGGACCCATAACTTCACCTAACAATAACATAGACCTACTGTAGAACCCATAACTTCACCTAACAACAAATATAGGAAAATAGCTCTGTGTGTTGTACAATAGCCTATCCATCAAGGAACAGTTCTCTACACATTATGAGCTAAGTATCTCTGTGTCCAAACAGACTAACGAGACCCTACAGTAAATCAAGCACACAATAACACATTATAAACATAAATTTGTTAGGGATGTTGGATCCAACGTGGAGCACAGCATAACTGTCTTTACCAGAGTAATGAATGAAGAAGCACTTTGGTTGTTGTTGCATGTCGTGATGTTTGTCATGTGACTGTCATTCAGAAAATGATTTCCTGGATCAGCTGATGATAGTTGAACATGTGACTGTAACTAAACATCTACAGTATTAAGAATTATGTGTAATTATTGAAGAACCGCATTTATGACAGTATCCATTTGAGTGTTGTCAATAAAGCTAAGATTAAAAAAAATAAAATAATGTATTTCACCTTTATTTAACCAGGTAAGCTAGTTGAGAACAAGTTCTCATTTACAACTGCGAGCTGGCCAAGATAAAGCAAAGCAGTGCGACAAAAAAAACAGAGTCACACGTTGGATAAACAAACGAACAGTCAATAACACAATAGAAAAATCTATATACAGTGTGTGCAAATGGAGTACGGAGGCAAGGCAATAAATAGACCATAGTAGTGAAGTAATTACAATTTAACACTGGAGTGATAGATGTTCAAGTAGAAATACTGGTGTGCAAAAGAGCAAAAAAAACATAAATAAAAACATGGCGATTGTTTTCACCTCCGGATGAAAAGCGTGCCAAAGTAAACTTGGTAGATTTGGATAGAAAACACTCTAAAGTTTCCAAAACTGTTAAAATAATGTCTGTGAGTATAACAGAACTGATATGACAGGTGAAAACTTGAGTAAAATCCATCCAGGAAGTGGGATTTTTTGTTGTTGTTGTAGTGTTCCATTGACTGCCTATACAGATTCCATTGACTTAGGTCTCAAATTGCACTTCCTAAGGCTTCCACTAGAGGTCAACAGTCTTTAGAAATAGTTTCAGGCTTGTATTCTGAAAAATGAGAGTGTAAGACCACTCTGAATGAGTGGACCATTCAGTATCAGAGATTTTTCATGCGCGAGACCGAGAGCGCGCCTTTCTTGTTTACCTTTTATACTGAAGACGTTATTGTCCGGTTGAAATGTTATATATAATTTAGGCTAAAAACAACCTGAGGATTGATTATAAACATCGTTTGACATGTTTCTACGAACTTTACTGATACTTTTCGGATTTTTCGTCTGGCTGTTGTGATTGCCTTTGAGCCTGTGGATTACTGAACAAAACGCATGAACAAAACTGAGGTTTTTGGATATAAAGAGAGACTTTATCGAACAAAACAAACATTTATTGAGTAAATGGGAGTCTTGCGAGTTGCAACGATATGAAGATCATCAAAAGTAAGTGATTCATTTTATTCGTATTTCTGAGTTGTGTAACTCCTCTACTTGGCTGGTAACTGTTTGTAATGATTTGTCTGCTGGGCGCTGTTCTCAGATAATCGCATGGTATGCTTTCGCCGTAAAGCCTTTTTGAAATCTGACACCTTGGTTTGATTAACAAGAAGTTAATCTTTAAACCGATGTATAACACTTGTATGTTTTATGAATTCTTATAATGAGTATTTCTGTTTTTGAATTTGGTGCTCTGCAATTTCACTGGATGTTTGCCATGTGGGATGGTAGCGTCCCACACCCCCTAGAGAGGTTAAGCATATCCCAGTTTAGGTCACCTAACAGAACAAACTCTAAAGATAGATGGGGGCCAATCAATTCACATATGGTGTCCAGGGCACAGCTGGGAGCTGAGGGGGGTCTGTAACAGGCGGCAACAGTGAGACACTTATTTCTGGAGAGATTCATTTTTTTAATTAAAAGCTCGAACTGTTTGGGCTTAGACCTGGAAAGTATGATAGAACATTGCAGGCCATCTCTGCAGTAGATTGCAACTCCTCTCATTTTGATGGAAAATGTTGTAGTTGGGGATGGAAATTTCAGAATTTTTGGTGACCTTCCAAAGCCAGGATTCAGACACGGCAAGGACATCAAGGTTGGCGGAGTGTGCTAAAGCAGTGAGTAAAACAAACTGAGGGAGGAGGCTTCTGATGTTAACATGCATGAAACTAAGGCTTTTACGGTTACAGAAGACAACAAATGAGAGCGCCTGGGGACACACAGGGCCTGGGATAAAGTCTACATCACCAGAGAAGTAGGATGAGGGTACGGCTAAAGGATTTCAGAACTGGTCGGCTCCCTCCAGTCAGGTTACGTTGACGACTGGCTCCCTCCAGTCAGGTTACGTTGACGACTGGCTCCCTCCAGTCAGGTTACGTTGACGACTGGCTCCCTCCAGTCATTTGTGTGTTTTAATTATTTAATCAAATAGCATGCTTAAATCATCAGACTAGTTCAGTACATATAGTTGATTTTATGAAAACACATGGGGCGATTTGTAGAAAGAACAGATGACTCTTGGTTGACCAAGATTTATTTTAGTTGGGGACAGCACTAGAACATGATTTTGGGGCTCCCGAGTGGCGCAGCGGACACTGCATCTCAGTGCTTGAGGCTTCACTACAGACACCCTGGTTCAAATCCAGGCTGTATCACAACCGGCCGTGATTTGGAGTCCCATAGGGCGGCGCACAATTGGCCCAGCGTTGTTCGGGGTAGGCAGTCATTGTAAATAAGAATTTGTTCTTAACTGACTTGCCTAGTTAAATAAAGGTTACATTTAAATAAATAAAAAGTGTTTTATGACAAACCATTTTTTACAAATCCGGCAAGGCACCAATTTTGAGAAGGGTTTAAAACAAAGGTTTCAAACCAATTCATGAATGTAATTGAATCTAGGTATGTCTTGCCTTTAATGTAATGGCATGAAAAACAATTGGCTGAATATTATACAATGACTTATCAACAGCTCTAATAATTTGCCTCCACAGGAAATCTACACTGGCAGTTATAGAATATACTATATAGCCTAGAAACCTGGTTAAACTATCATTATGACATCATGGATGAATTCTAGAATATACTATCTATCCTAGAAACCTGGTTAAACTATCATTATGACATCATGGATGAATTCTAGAATATACTATATATCCTAGAAACCTGGTTAAACTATCATTATGACATCATGGATGAATTCTAGAATATATTATATATCCTAGAAACCTGGTTAAACTATCATTATGACATCCTGGATGAATAAATTTGAGTGGTTACACTCCTCCTTCCCCCATCCCTCAGCTGTTTACCAAACCAAGCCTCTGGGCAGCCATTTTGTTACTGTTGAAAAAACCCACACAACCCAGCAATCTGCAGTTCATACAATAACAAAGCTGTCATTCCACCACTGTTTTGGTTATAAGATGACTATGGGGTTGGAGAAATGTAACTACTTTCAAATTCATAGACAGACCTATGGATGCAAGGACTGACAAGCCATGATATCAACATTATAGTTTTAACTATGTTGAGGCTATACAGTGTTGGTTTACATTTCTAAACATTGGAGTAAAAAAAAGCTTATTTGGGGTTCTGATGGGGTACAACAGTTGAACTAAGCTCATGAGGCATGTGTTATATTCTTCAACAATCAATGGCTATAAATTAATAATTTAAAAGTCACAATATGGATGTAGCTATTGCATATTTCCGCTTTAACACCAAACATCAGTTCAACAACTGCAGAGTTTGTGCCTCTGTATTTAAGACAGTACTTACTAGTGTTAATCAGGGAACGGTTTCTCAAAACCATCTTATGGCTAAGTTCACCGTTAGAACCATTGGACGCCTTAAGATGCGTTTGGGAAACCGGGCCCAGATGTCCAGTTTCCTCCTCTATGGATGTAACAGTCATCCCCCCTCTTCCTCTTTCACTCCATAAACTGCATCCTCCTCTTCTTTTACTGTAACATCCTCCTCCTCTTTCACTCTGAACGCGTCTTTTTCTTCTTTCACAGTAACGGCCTCACCCTCTACTTCTTGTTTTACTGTGATGTTCTCTTCTTTAGCAGGAGGAGAGTAGCTCAGTGACCGCATGGTTGTGAATGTTAGCTAGCTAGGCTAATGCTAACTTAACCAGCCCGCTAGCTGAATAATAACAACAACACCGTAAATATGAAATTAAATCTGATAACTAACTAGACGACAGAAGTGGGTTTAAAACACAGTGGCTAATATACACTAACGCGTCTAATGAGCTTTATCGGTTCGGCTATTGTGTCTAGCAAGCTACCGAGGAGGCTGAATAACTGTTGCTACTGTTGAAAGAAGAGTTCCGTCCACTAGATTATACGTCACACCAACAGCATCGCTTTAAATTCCCACACCGCCATCTGCTGACTGGAGTGGGTAACGCAGTTGAGTAAAATGTTAATTTTGTCAGACAAAAAGTTAAAGGGTAGGAATAAGGAACATCGCTGGTCCTAAAATATTCATTAGCCCCCCCCCCCAAATAAATCAATATCAGTCAATATATTTTTTCTGTGATTTTTTTTTCTTTCGTCAACCGTTCCATCGCATCTTAAACTTCTTACCGGGCGGCACTAGGACCGGGGGAGGCTGCTGCTGCACTAGTGACTGTTAGACTTTCTTCAGCAATACTAGGAGTGAGGGGTACCCCTACACAGAACTGAACTGGATCAAAGATGGCGGACAGAAATACTAGGAGAGAGGGGTACCCCTACACAGAACTGATCTGGATCTAAGATGGAGGACAGAAATACTAGGAGAGAGGGGTACCCCTACACAGAACTGATCTGGATCTAAGATGGAGGACAGAAATACTAGGAGAGAGGGGTACCCCTACACAGAACTGAACTGGATCTAAGATGGAGGACAGAAATACTAGGAGAGAAGGGTACCCCTACACAGGACTGAAATGGATCAAAGATGGCGGACAGAAATACTAGGAGAGAGGGGTACCCCTACACAGAACTGAACTGGATCAAAGATGGCGGACAGAAATACTAGGAGAGAGGGGTACCCCTACACAGAACTGAACTGGATCAAAGATGGCGGACAGAAATACTAGGAGAGAGGGGTACCCCTACACAGAACTGAACTGGATCAAAGATGGCGGACAGAAATACTAGGAGAGAGGGGTACCCCTACACAGAACTGAACTGGATCAAAGATGGCGGACAGAAATACTAGGATAGAGGGGTAACCCTACACAGAACTGAACTGGATCAAAGATGGCGGACAGAAATACTAGGAGAGAGGGGTACCCCTACACAGAACTGAACCGGATCAAAGATGGCGGACAAAAATACTAGGATGGAAGCAAATGTAAGGGATTATAACGAATCATGCAGAAACA
This sequence comes from Salmo trutta, assembly GCF_901001165.1. NCBI lineage: Eukaryota > Metazoa > Chordata > Actinopteri > Salmoniformes > Salmonidae > Salmo > Salmo trutta. The sequence continues at coordinate 3,040,738 of NW_021822911.1, read as the reverse complement.
TGTACAGTTGACAGGAATGTTAGTTAATGTAGAGACAAACGATTATGCTTTTTTTAATCGTAAAGTTCATTTTCGAAAATCGCGATTTAGCAAGCTAGCTGACTAGCTAACATTAGCCAACTAGTTGACTAACTAACATTAGCCAGCTAGCTGACTAGCTAACATTAAACAACTAGCTGACTAACTAACATTAACCAGCTAGCTGACTAGCTAACATTAGCCAGCTAGCTGACTAGCTAACATTAACCAGCTAGCTGACTAGCTAACATTAACCAGCTAGCTGACTAGCTAACATTAACCAGCTAGCTGACTAGCTAACATTAACCAGCTAGCTGACTAGCTAACATTAACCAGCTAGCTGACTAGCTAACATTAGCCAGCTAGCTGACTAGCTAACATTAGCCAGCTAACTGGCTAGCTTTATGGGTGTTGTGACATGAGTATGAAATTGTCATTCTGGTTGTTTTAGGGACTCCTGAAACAACCAGCAAACCAGGCTGTCGTTTTGTGAAACAGTGAATGTATAAAATCTAACTAGCTGAAGAATTTACTGCAAATTGAATGTACAATTTTGTAAGCTTGCCTTGCTGATATTTGCCATGCAGATAGATGAAATAAAGTAGCTAGCTATGTTCTTGCTTATTGTGCAGTGGATGATTATAATACCTGTATGCCTATGGATGTGTAGCTAGCTATCTAGCCGATCTGTGTATGGACCCAAACGTTTGCTATACATATTAGTTCAGAACCTATGAACCTCAGCTATCATAGCCAGTTGTATCAACTTCAAAACAGCCTGAATGACATTAATGAAGCCTATGGATTGAGTAGAATATAATATCATGTTGTACCAAGGATGCAAGTCGTATATACATGTAGTTATTACCATGCATGAGATCCCCACATTGTAGCCTGTACATTTAATATATTCACTGATCATGTACTCTACCTTGGCAAATAAAGGTGCAGTTTAGGTATGAATGTCTTTGAGATTATTTTTCAGTCATATGGTGTAAAAGACAGAAAGGGAAAGAGGTAAGCACATAGGAGCAGGGAAGGCAGCACATGATTAATGAATCACAGTGCTACATAAATATTCTCTCAGGTTATCACAATCACATAATAGTGTCTCTCGTCGGCACAAAGGTTCTTAAAAGCAGGTGAGGTGGCGATGATGGGACTGGGGGTTGGCATCCTCTCACATCAAAACATATCTGCAGACAAGAGACATATGGAGAGAGAGAGAGAACATGTTTAAACCTTGTGTTTTTATTTTTTATTCTGACATTGTTAGTCATCAATCAGGAGATGAAATGCAAAACTGTCCTTGGATCATTAACTCTGGGACTACTGCATCTATATCTGTATTTCAATGTAAAGCATCTCTTCAACAATACTTCCTGTTGACCTGACCAAGTGACCTCTCACCTCTGATCATGCTGTGCCCTCTATGTAGCCAGTTCAGATGCAGGAGGGGTTCACCGACACAGCTGATATAACCTAGAGGATTTAGGGAGAAGAGGAGAGAGGGATGAAGTGAAGGAGAGAGACTGTTATTGAGAAAATAAGGTAGTTAAAGCGACAGTGTTCAACAGGAATCTCTGTGTGGCCTCACCTGGTGTCCACACCACACTAAGTGGCTGCAGAGGACTTTATGCTGAAAAACATGAACGGACACACAATGACAAACAATAGAGTGTAGTTATAGAAATAATGAAGTGTCTTACTGTTCTCCATGGTTGGCCCTCTTGCCTATTCTTTGAAGGTGGAAGGATCCACAGTTATACACCTGAACCTGTTTACTGCACAACACAATCCATCAATCAGATTGATACGTGAGTGTGTAGGTGTGGGTTATAGGGTGTCTAATTGTTCTACATTTTTTCCAATATGGGGGATTTAAAATAGCCTGTTTTGTTTTTGCACAGACATCACACCCTTACCTAAACAGCACCCTCACCTGAGAAGTAGAAATCAAAGGGAGAGAAACTGGGAATTGAATAAATGCAGTTGACATAGCTAAGTAAATGGAAGAATACTCTTATTGCAATGTGAATGGCTCTTAAAAGAGCCTTTGGTTGTGCATAGTGTAGTCTATGGTGTTGCCAGGGAACAGCACCCTCTTTGAAGAAGTAGGAGGTGAAGATCTCCTGCACATGGATTGCCTCTCTTGATGCGTTGTTGGACCCCATCCTTGAAACATCCTGCAGAGCAGCAGACTCCTCCTCTGGCACACGGTGGCGAGCTGCAGATCCCCTCCTGGTCCTCGTGTCCATCCTCATGAAGTTACGCAGGACACAGGTAGCCTTCACACACCTGAATTCCTCCAGGAGGCAGTCCCAGATGACCCTGGTCACCCAACCTTGCAGTGCCCTACACGGTAACTGTAGGCAACCGTTATGAAGGAATCTCCAGTTACAAGGTCTCTGTAGGAATATGGAAGACAATGTAATTATTAGACTGTTACATCACCAGGTCATTGTGGATTACTAAAGTATAATATCCCTGATAACAAATCATGATAACATTGGATTGATAAATGCATGGGCACACATATGTACATGTGTAGCATGTGACAATAACAGGATCATATCAAGGATGGCATCACAAATGAATAGCCTCCTCTCTCACTGACAGTTGTGGCTGCTATCCTTTCACCCTCCTCCATGGCTGTTAGCTAGCTACCTACAAATGCATTTGGAGTTTGTTTTTTACAGTGATAAATACATCAAGATGGCTAGCTAATATGAAGTTAGGTAGATGGTGATATTTAATTCACTTAGCTATCTATCTATACAGTATTTGAAGTTGGTTAGATAGCTAGCAAGCCAACTAGCTAGCTCATTTAGCAGCTCATTTGAGTTAGCCTGCACTGTAGCTAGTTAGCTAATAATACATTGTTGTTTTTTACATTTTCAAAATCTATTTACTTACTTAATTACTTGAATAGGTTCTCCCAGCCATGTGGACAACTGGAAACAGGGCAGTAAAGTTTGTCACCAGAGCGTTTTAGAGGATATTACTATTGAACTATGTACCCATTTAATAACCAGACCTTCATACAAACTTGCTCTGCTGAATTCTTGACGGAGTCACAATGGGCGGCCTAAGAGGCATCTAGTCCATCTGCTGACTGGACGCAGTTCAGTAAAATGTACATTTTATTTTCAGACAACAAGTTAAAGGGTAGGAAGCATGAGTTTTTACTCACCAGTGTAACAACACAGTGTGGTTAAAGACTTAGTAAGTTAGTTGTAGCCACGATCTGGTTCCCTATAAGTACAGTTATATTTTTGTGTTATTACATATTTCTTAACTTATTTCTGGATATCTTCTAAACTACCCACAATGCACTATTTCTCTACGTCATATGGAGGATCTACTCTGTGCTACAGAGTTTGTATGCTAGCTCGGTAGCTAGCTCCAGCTTGTCAACATTAGCCACACCTCATGTGTTTCATATACTGTGTGGTTGTGTTATCTAGTGGGAACCCATGAGTGCAAACGATTGGTTTAATATGAAGTTATACACTTGAAGTTATTTCTGTTGTAGTTTACATCATAGGGAATAGGCTGGTCCTCCATATTACATCACTCCTGACTTTGGCATTCTTTGTAATTCTAATTGGATTTATGTAATAACTCTAAAAATAGAACAGGACATATTGGTAATGCTCTTCCTATTGATAACCTGAATGACAATTAACTTGTGGGTGGTGGTGGTGATGACGGCCTATTCGATGACGTCGTCCATCGGGATTCTCCAAAAAAGAAGATGCTCTGGATTGATCACTGGAGTCAGATGTGAAGGAGGAGGTTGATCATCAGGAGTCAGATGTGAAGGAGGAGGTTGATCATCAGGAGTCAGATGTGAAGGAGGAGGTTGATCATCAGGAGTCAGATGTGAAGGAGGAGGTTGATCATTAGGAGTCAGATGTGAAGGAGGAGGTTGATCATCAGGAGTCATATGTGAATGAGGAGGTTGATCATCAAGAGTCAGATGTGAAGGAGGAGGATGATCATCAGGAGTCAGATGTGAAGGAGGAGGTTGATCATCAGGAGTCAGATGTGAAGGAGGAGGTTAATCATCAGGAGACAGATGTGAAGGAGGAGGTTGATCATCAGGAGTCAGATGTGAAGGAGGAGGTTGACCATCAGGAGTCAGATGTGAAGGAGGAGGTTGATCATCAGGAGTCAGATGTGAAGGAGGAGGTTGATCATCAGGAGTCAGATGTGAAGGAGGAGGTTGACCATCAGGAGTCAGATGTGAAGGAGTAGGTTGATCATCAGGAGTCAGATGTGAAGGAGGAGGTTAATCATCAGGAGTCAGATGTGAAGGAGGAGGTTGACCATCAGGAGTCAGATGTGAAGGAGTAGGTTGATCATCAGGAGTCAGATGTGAAGGAGGAGGTTAATCATCAGGAGTCAGATGTGAAGGAGGAGATTGATCATGGGGAGTCAGATGTGAAGGAGGAGGTTGATCATCGGGAGTCAGATGTGAAGGAGGAGGTTGATCATCAGGAGTCAGATGTGAAGTAGGAGGTTGATCATCAGGAGTCAGATGTGAAGGAGGAGGTTGATCATCAGGAGTCAGATGTGAAGGAGGAGGTTGATCATCAGGAGTCAGATGTGAAGGAGGAGGTTGATCATCAGGAGTCAGATGTGAAGGAGGAGGTTGATTATCAGGAGTCAGATGTGAAGGAGGAGGTTGATCATCAGTGAACCTCTAGGATTGTGGCTGGGCTGGCGTTTACACTTCCAGCTTGGTCATATATTTTGATACATTGAATGTTGATATTGTGAAACTATGTTATATATTTGCACCTCCTGTTTCAGGAAGTGATGTCACTAGGTACTGCCCCTATATATACAGTGCATTCAGAAAGTATTCAGACCCCTTCACTTTTTACACATTTTGTTACATTATTCAAACATTTATGAGGAAAACATTGATTTAATCCATCTACACACAATACCCCATAATGACATCACAATACCCCATAATGACATCACAATACCCCATAATGACATCACAATACTGTCACGCCCTGACCAGGTGAACTCGGGTATTTTGGGTCAGGGTGTGTCATGTTGGGTATTTTTCCTTGGTTTGTTTTCTATGTTTGCGTTATAGCCTTGTGTTAGCTCTATGTGGTTTATTTCTATGTTGGGTTCTGTCGATTCCCAATCAGAGACAGCTGTCGCTAGTTGTCTCTGATTGGGATCACATTTAAGTTCCTTTTTCCCCCACGCTGTTTGTGGGGTGTTGCCTCTTTGTGTTTTGAGCAGTTAACGTATCGGCATTTTCTTGGTTTTGTGTACGTGTTTATTTCAGTGTGAAGAATAAACATGTGTTCGCTCCCAGCTGCGCTTTGGTCCGCTTCCTCATCACCCGACGACGATCGTTACAGAACACCCCACCAAACCAGGACCAAGCAGCGGGAGGATAAGGAGCGCGAGAGATGGGCTCGCGAGGGGAAGGAGTTCTGGACCTGGGAGGAGATCATGTCGGGGAAAGGACCCTGGCGGAAGGATTCCCAGGTCGAGGAGGTAATGCCAGCCGGTGGACGGAGTCGCAGGCGGCAGTCGAGGAGGCCCGGAAGACACCCCCAATAAATTTTTTTGGGGGGGGCTAATGGGGTGGTCCGGAAGGGCAGAGGAAGAGCCCAGACCACTGCTCTCGTGGGGGATGACGGCAGAAGAGGAGACGAAGATGAGGCGGTTGATTGAGGACCTGCTGAGGGAAGATCTAGAGGAGGAGCCATGGGATGCGGAGTTGCGCGCTGTGTCGCCAGTGCGCCCGCACAGCCCGGTGCGTCCGGTGGACATGCCCAGCACATGCCGTGCTAGGATGGGCATCCAGCCAGGACAAGTGGCTAAACCGGCTCCACACTTCAGTTCACCAGTGCGTGTTCACAGTCCTGTCTGGCCCGTCCCTGCTCCCCGCACCAAGTCCACAGTGCATGTCCACAGTCCTGTCCGGCCCGTCCCTGCTCCCCGCACCAAGTCAGTGGTGCGTGTCCCCAGTCTGGCCCGGCCCGTTCCTGCTCCCCGCACCAAGCCAGTGGTGCGTGTTCCCAGTCCAGTCCGGCCCGGCCCGTCCCTGCTCCCCGCACCAAGTCAGTGGTGGGTGTTCCCAGTCCGGCCCGGCCCGTTCCTGCTCCCCGCACCAAGCCAGTGGTGCGTGTTCCCAGTCCGGCCCGGCCCGTCCCTGTTCCCCGCACCAAGCCCACGGTGCGTGTCCACAGTCCTGTCCGGCCCGTTCCTGTTCCCCGCACCAAGCCCACGGTGCGTGTCCATAGTCCTGTCCGGCCCATCCCTGTTCCCCGCTCCAAGCCCACGGTGCGTGTCCACAGTACTGTCCGGCCCGTTCCTGTTCCCCGCACCAAGCCCACGGTGCGTGTCCATAGTCCTGTCCGGCCCATTCCTGTTCCCCGCACCAAGCCCACGGTGCGTGTCCATAGTCCTGTCCGGCCCATCCCTGTTCCCCGCACCAAGCCCACGGTGCGTGTCCACAGTCCTGTCCGGCCCGTTCCTGTTCCCCGCACCAAGCCCACGGTGCGTTCCAAAGTCCTGTCCGGCCCATTCCTATTCCCCGCACCAAGCCCACGGTGCATGTCCACAGTCCTGTCGAGCCCGTTCTTGTTCCCCGCACCAAGCCCACGGTGCGTGTCCACAGTCCTGTCCGGCCCGTCCCTGCTCCCCGCACCAAGCCCACGGTGCGTGTCCACAGTCCTGTCCGGCCCGTCCCTGCTCCCCGCACCAAGTCAGTGGTGCGTGTCCCCAGTCCGGCCCGGCCCGTTCCTGCTCCCCGCACCAAGCCAGTGGTGCGTGTTCCCAGTCCGGCACGGCTCGTGTCCGGTCCACCGGTGCCCAATCCTGTTCCGGTCGACGGCTCCGCTCTGGAGCCTGAGCATGCCGCTCCACAGTGGTCCAGTCCGGGCCAGAGGGGTAGGGCTAAGGTGGAGGCGGGGGAAAGAATACGCCCGGGGCCAGAGCCTCCACCGAGGGTGAGGCGCCCACCCGGGTCCCCCCCTAATAGACTTAAGTTTGGTGCGCCGGGAGTACGCACCGTGGGGGGGGGGGGGGGGTACTGTCACGCCCTGACCAGGTGAACTCGGGTATTTTGGGTCAGGGTGTGTCATGTTGGGTATTTTTCCTTGGTTTGTTTTCTATGTTTGCGTTATAGCCTTGTGTTAGCTCTATGTGGTTTATTTCTATGTTGGGTTCTGTCAATTCCCAATCAGAGACAGCTGTCGCTAGTTGTCTCTGATTGGGATCCCATTTAAGTTCCTTTTTCCCCCACGCTGTTTGTGGGGTGTTGCCTCTTTGTGTTTGAGCAGTTAACGTATCGGCATTTTCTTGGTTTTGTGTACGTGTTTATTTCAGTGTGAAGAATAAACATGTGTTCGCTCCCAGCTGCGCTTTGGTCCGCTTCCTCATCACCCGACGACGATCGTTACAAATACCCCATAATGACATCACAATACCCCATAATGACAAAGCAAAAACAGGTTTTTATAAATGTTTCAAATGTAACAAAAACAACAACTGAAATATCACATTTACATACAGTACCAGTCAAAAGTTTGGACACACCTACTCATTCAAGGGTTTTTATTTTTACTATTTTCTACATTGTAGAATAATAGTAAAGATATTAAAACTATGAAATAACACACATGGAATCATGAAGTAACCAAAAAAGGGTTAAACAAATCAAAATATATTTTCTATTTGAGATTCTTCAAAGTATTCACAATTTGCCTTGATGACAGCTTTGCACACACTTGGCATAGTTGTGTTGTCTTCACTATTATTCTACAACATAGAGAATAGTTAAAATAAAGAAAAAACATTGAATTTGTAGGTGTGTCCAAACAATTGACCGGTACTGAATATGCATTGTGGAGGAGAACTGATCCTAGATCTGTACAAAGGCATAACATCTACAGCAGGAACAACTGTCTGTGTTAAAAAGGCCCAGCTGGATTGAATTGAGCTATTTAAAATGACATATTTGAATGTGAAATGATTTGTTCTGTTTGTCAATACAAGACAGGGTCTGTGGAGGCTTGGCCTATTAGTGGTAGATTTGGGGGATAATTTGAGTTGGAATAGTGATAGATTTTTGGAAGGACCCTTGTCACTACAGCCAATCAGTGAGCAGCGTCCATTCCCGCACACCGTAGGCAGTTCTGTTACTCACAACACTTCCCCTGCTTTCCTCAACAATGGAAAAGCCCACTGAACTAAAGCCTTGCCATTTCAGATCTTTTTTAAAAGATTGGGGAATTTTTTACAATTAGGAAATAATATTTCATGTTTTTCTCGTACCTCAGCCAGCATTGTGACTGGTTAGGAAATAATATGTCATGTTTTACTAGTACCTCAGCCAGCATTGTGAATGGTTAGGAAATAATATGTCATGTTTTACTCGTACCTCAGCCAGCATTGTGAATGGTTAGGGAATAATATGTCATGTTTTACTCGTACCTCAGCCAGCATTGTGAATGGTTAAGAAATAATATGTCATGTTTTACTCGTACCTCAGCCAGCATTGTGAATGGTTAGGAAATAATATGTCATGTTTTACTCGTACCTCAGCCAGCATTGTGAATGGTTAGGAAATAATATGTCATGTTTTACTCGTACCTCAGCCAGCATTGTGAATGGTTAGGAAATAATATTTCATGTTTTACTCGTACCTCAGCCAGCATTGTGAATGGTGTCTGATGCAGTGACATACTAGACCATGGCAGTAAATCTAATACTTAGGTGTTTTTAGTCAGGCATGAAAGGTCTGGGGTGGTTCTGTGGTTATAAGTTACTGACCTTGGAATACATTTCTGGCCATGCTGGCAGGGTCTGAATCAAACCCAATGTCCACCTGGTACACTGACAGGGTCTGAATCAAACCCAATGTCCACCTGGCACACTGACAGGTTCTGAATCAAACCCAATGTCCACCTGGTACACTGGCAGGGTCTGAATCAAACCAAATGTCCACCTGACACCCTGACAGGGTCTGAATCAACCCCAATGTCCACCTGGCACACTGGCAGGGTCTGAATCAAACCCAATGTCCACCTGGTACACTGACAGGGTCTGAATCAAACCCAATGTCCACCTGGTACACTGGCAGGGTCTGAATCAAACCCAATGTCCAACTGGTACACTGACAGGGTCTGAATCAAACCCAATGTCCACCTGGCACCCTGACAGGGTCTGAATCAAACCCAATGTCCACCTGGCACCCTGACAGGGTCTGAATCAAACCCAATGTCCACCTGGCACACTGGCAGGGTCTGAATCAAACCAAATGTCCACCTGACACCCTGACAGGGTCTGAATCAAACCCAATGTCCTCCTGGCACACTGGCAGGGTCTGAATCAAACCCAATGTCCACCTGGTACACTGACAGGGTCTGAATCAAACCCAATGTCCACCTGGCACACTGGCAGGGTCTGAATCAAACCCAATGTCCACCTGGTACACTGACAGGGTCTGAATCAAACCCAATGTCCACCTGGTACACTGGCAGGGTCTGAATCAAACCCAATGTCCAACTGGTACACTGACAGGGTCTGAATCAAACCCAATGTCCACCTGGCACCCTGACAGGGTCTGAATCAAACCCAATGTCCACCTGGCACCCTGACAGGGTCTGAATCAAACCCAATGTCCACCTGGCACACTGGCAGGGTCTGAATCAAACCAAATGTCCACCTGACACCCTGACAGGGTCTGAATCAAACCCAATGTCCTCCTGGCACACTGGCAGGGTCTGAATCAAACCCAATGTCCACCTGGTACACTGACAGGGTCTGAATCAAACCCAATGTCCACCTGGCACACTGGCAGGGTCTGAATCAAACCCAATGTCCAACTGGTACATTGACAGGGTCTGAATCCAACCCAATGTCCACCTGGTACACTGGCAGGGTCTGAATCAAACCCAATGTCCACCTGGTACACTGACAGGGTCTGAATCAACCCAATGTCCACCTGGTACACTGACAGGGTTTGAATCAACCCAATGTTAAGGTGGAGGGAAGATTGGTCAAGAGGGTGATGATTATTGTTGTTCAACTGCCTGATTGTTATGCAACAACACTGTTTACAAAAGCTTTGTTAAATCAGCACAACAGTTTTCAGCTGTGCTAATGGTTTTCTAATGATCAATTAGCCTTTTAAAATGATAAACTTGGATTAGCTAACACAATGTGCCATTGGAACACAGGAGTGATGGTTGCTGATAATGGGCCTCTGTACACCTATGTAGATATTCCACAAAAAATCAGCCGTTTCCAGCTACAATAGTCATTTACAACATTAACAATGTCTACACTGTATTTCTGATCAATTTGATGTTATTTTAATGGACAAAAAACGTGATTTTCTTTCAAAAACAAGGACATTTCTAAGTCACCCCAAACTTTTGTTACACCATGTAGGAGCAGTATAGACCTAGTCTGTTCATTATATACATCTACATGATGTATTGTTACACCATGTAGGAGCAGTATAGACCTAGTCTGTTCATTATATACATCTACATGATGTATTGTTACACCATGTAGCAGCAGTATAGACCTAGTCTGTTCATTATATACATCTACATGATGTATTGTTACACCATGTAGGAGCAGTATAGACCTAGTCTGTTCATTATATACATCTACATGATGTATTGTTACACCATGTAGGAGCAGTATAGACCTAGTCTGTTCATTATATACATCTACATGATGTATTGTTACACCATGTAGGAGCAGTATAGACCTAGTCTGTTCATTATATACATCTACATGATGTATTGTAACACCATGTAGGAGCAGTATAGACGTAGTATGTTCATTATATACATCTACATGATGTATTGTTACACCATGTAGGAGCAGTACAGACCTACAGTGCCTGGCTACTTATTTAGATGTTGTTTGACTGAATGAAACTGCCTTAAATGTGCTGTAGTAAACATTTTTTATTCTCACTAATCAATCACCACATTCCTGTCTTTGTATGTCTCAATATAATAGTATTATTTAATTAAATCCATGTAAAATAATCTTAGTCTGAAAATAAAATGTGATCCTCAACTGCGTTTCCCTCCAGTCAGTAGACGGCGATGTGCGTCTTTCAGGCGATGCTGCAGCGTGACGTATAATCTAGTGGACGGTTCTTCATAAACAGCTCGTCAACCACCTCGGTAGCTTGCTAGCCAACATAGCCGAAAGATTCAAGCTATTTATTCGCTTTCGGTGTATATTACATACTGTGTTTTAGACACACGTCTGTCGTATCTACTTGTTAACTTATTTAATTTAATATTACGTTATTTTGTATTAGTCAGCTATAGTAGCTGGCTGGTTAAGTTAGCATTAGCCTGGTCGCTAATGATAGCTAGCTAGCTAACATCCCCGAACATGAGCTCCCTAAACTACTCCCCTCCTCTTAAAGAAGAGGAGGTCTGCTGGACGGAGAAAGAAGCTCTGGTGCTGAACATTGTCGTGAAAGAGGAGAAGGAAGAGGAGGATGTTACAGTAAAACAAGAAGTAGAGGGTGAGGCTGTTACAGTGAAAGATGAAGAGAAAGACGTTTCAGTTAAACAAGAGGAAGAAGAGGATGATGCTGTTTTTGGAGTGAAGAAGGAAGGAGAGATTACTGTCACATTGAAAGATGAAGAGGAGGAGACAGGAGATCTGAGTAACACCAATAAGTACCGCCTTCAATTAGTTTTTAACTTTGGATATTCGGAGTTGGCTCGTCAATACCTCTTCAACGGAGGGTCCTGGGATGATGACTGATATGTCTAGAATCAGACGACGTAGAGAACAAGCTACCCCTTGTTTTCTCCATTCCGTTTCCAAAAAGTGACTTAACATATATATTTGAGGAGGGTCTGTCTGTTGACCGCAGACTGGGGGGCACGGCATGTAGTGATGAACATGCATAGCGATCTGGAGACAACTCCTATAGTGTTTTTATCAAAGTTGTCGGTATGTCACGTGTCCACATAACAATTTAAGAATTACGAAACTTCTGTTGGATAAAGTAAACCTCACGTAGCAAATAAGCCATTCATTTTGTTGTTGACCAAATTCTCCACTTGGATACAACCTACTGTAACCTACTGGCATGACCTAGAGAGTTACAACCTACTGTAACCTACTGGCATGACCTAGAGAGATACAACCTACTGTAATCTACTGGCATGACCAAGAGAGTTACAACCTACTGTAGCCTACTGGCATGACGTAGAGAGTTACAACCTACTGTAGTCTACTGGCATGACCTAGAGATTTACAACCTACTGTAGCCTACTGACATGACCTAGAGAGTTACAACCTACTGTAACCTACTGGCATGACCTAGAGAGTTACAACCTACTGTAACCTACTGGCATGACCTAGAGAGATACAACCTACTGGCATGACCTAGAGAGATACAACCTACTGTAACCTACTGGCATGACCTAGAGAGATACAACCTACTGGCATGACCTAGAGAGATACAACCTACTGTAACCTACTGGCATGACCTAGAGAGATACAACCTACTGGCATGACCTAGAGAGATACAACCTACTGTAGCCTACTGGCATGACCTAGAGAGATACAACCTTCTGTAACCTACTGGCATGACCTAGAGAGATACAACCTACTGTAACCTACTGGCATGACCTAGAGAGATACAACCTACTGTAACCTACTGGCATGACCTAGAGTTACAACCTACTGTAACCTACTGGCATGACCTAGAGAGATACAACCTACTGTAATCTACTGGCATGACCTAGAGAGATACAACCTACTGTAGTCTACTGGCATGACCTAGAGAGTTACAACCTACTGTAATCTACTGGCATGACCTAGAGAGATACAACCTACTGTAGTCTACTGGCATGACCTAGAGAGTTACAACCTGCTGTAACCTACTGGCATGACCTAGAGAGATACAACCTACTGTAGCCTACTGGCATGACCTAGAGAGTTACAACCTACTGTAACCTACTGGCATGACCTAGAGAGTTACAACCTACTGTCACCTACTGGCATGACCTAGAGAGTTACAACCTACTGTAACCTACTGGCATGACCTAGAGAGATACAACCTACTGTCACCTACTGGCATGACCTAGAGAGTTACAACCTACTGTAACCTACTGGCATGACCTAGAGAGATAAAACCTACTGTAACCTACTGGCATGACCTAGAGAGATACAACCTACTGTCACCTACTGGCATGACCTAGAGAGTTACAACCTACTGTAACCTACTGGCATGACCTAGAGAGATAAAACCTACTGTAACCTACTGGCATGACCTAGAGAGATACAACCTACTGGCATGACCTAGAGAGTTACAACCTACTGTAACCTACTGGCATGACCTAGAGAGATACAACCTACTGTAACCTACTGGCATGACCTAGAGTTACAACCTACTGTAACCTACTGGCATGACCTAGAGAGATACAACCTACTGTAGTCTACTGGCATGACCTAGAGAGTTACAACCTGCTGTAACCTACTGGCATGACCTAGAGAGTTACAACCTACTGTAGCCTACTGGCATGACCTAGAGAGTTACAACCTACTGTAGCCTACTGGCATGATCTAGAGAGTTACAACCTACTGTAGCTTACTGGCATGACCTAGAGAGTTACAACCTACTGTAGCCCACTGGCATGACCTAGAGAGATACAACCTACTGTAACCTACTGGCATGACCTAGAGAGATACAACCTACTGTAACCTACTGGCATGACCTAGAGAGATACAACCTACTGTAACCTACTGGCATGACCTAGAGAGTTACAACCTACTGTAACCTACTGGCATGACCTAGAGAGTTACAACCTACTGTAGCCTACTGGCATGACCTAGAGAGATACAACCTACTTTAACCTACTGGCATGACCTAGAGAGATACAACCTACTGTAGCCTACTGGCATGACCTAGAGAGTTACAACCTACTGTAACCTACTGGCATGACCTAGAGAGATACAACCTACTGTAACCTACTGGCATGACCTAGAGAGAGAGAGAGAGAGAGAGATATGTGTGTGTATATATATAAGCATTTCTAAACTTTTTTTTCTCACTTTTATGGGGTATTGTGATGTGTTTATGAGGTATTGTCTGAAAATTGATAATTGAAAAAAATATATACTTATTATAATAACCAAATGTGTAAAAAGGGAAGGGGTCTGAATGCATGTATGTTCTAAGGCAGATTTTTTTTTTTTAAATAGTATTTTCTTTCTACCAATTGATTGGTTGAAATTTTATGACGTGTATTTGTTCATATAGACACACCCCATGTGTTTAATAAAATCAACTGTATGTGCAGAACTTGAACTGAACTGATGCTTCAAGCGTTTGATTAAATAATTAACACACACAAATGACTTGAGGAAGCCAGAGGTCAATATAACCAGAAGAAAATAACCAATTCCCCACCTGCTGCTGGCCTTCGTTAATTCTGACGTTATGCTCCTGAAGTTTCCGGTAAAATAGGCAAACTTTTTCCATTTCTGTTTGAAGTGCCAATTTATCTTACCATTTCTACCGATCTGCGTGCCAGTTATGAACGAGTTACAACACCTGTTTGGCTCCGCCACTTCCTGGGTCAGGAAAGTGAGGTATTAAATTTAAGGATTAAATCATTTAAGGAATATATCCGAGTCTCACGCTCATCACCTGTGGAATGCGGGGCTTCCAGCGAGGTGTGGATTTAATAGTATGTTGTACCTAGTTTCCCTCCTTCAGGGAACAGTAATTATAGTCACAAATCAAATCAAATGTTTTTCTTACATCAGCTGATATCACAAAGTGCTGTACAGAAACCCAGCCTAAAACCTCAAACAGCAAGCAATGCAGGTGTAGAAGCACGGTGGCTAGCAAAAACTCCCGAGAAAGGCCAAAACCTAGGAAGAAACCTAGAGAGGAACCAGGCTATGAGGGGTGGCCAGTCCTCTTCTGGCTGTGCCGGGTGGAGATTATAACAGCACATGGCCTAATGTTCAAATGTTCATAAATGACCAGCATTGTCAAATAATAATAATCATAGTAGTTGTCGAAGGTGCAACAAGTCAGTAACACAAGAGTAAGTGTCAGTTGGCTTTTCATAGCCGATCATTGAGAGTATCTCTACCGCTCCTGCTCTCTAGAGAGTTGAAAACAGCAGGTCTGGGACAGGTAGCACGTCCGGTGAACAGGTCAGGGTTCCATAGCTGCAGGCAGAATAGTTTGAACTGGAGCAGCAGCATGGCCAGGTGAACTGGGGACAGCAAGGAGTCATCAAGCCAGGTAGTCCTGAGGCATGGTCCTAGGGCTCAGGTCCTCCGAAAGAGAGAATTAGAGAGAGCATATTTAAATTCACACAGGACACCGGAAAAGACAAGAGAAATACTCCAGATGTGACAGACTGACCCTAGCCCCCCGACACATAAACTACTGCAGCATAAATACTGGAGGCTGAGACAGGAGGGGTCAGGAGACACTGTGGCCCCATCTGATGAAACCCCCGGACAGGGCCAAACAGGTAGGATATTACCCCACCCACTTTGCCAAAGCTCAGCCTCCACACCACTGGAGGGAAATCTCCAACCACCAACATACCATCCCGGGACAAGGCCGAGTATAGCCAACAAAGATCTCCGCCATGGCACAGCCCAAGGGGGGGCGCCAACCCAGATAGGAAGACCACGTCAGTGACTCAACCCACTCAAGTGACGCACCCCTCCCATGAACGGCATGGAAGAACACCAGTAAGCCAGTGGATTTAATAATATGTTGTACCTAGTTTCCCTCCTTCAGGGAACAGTAGTTATAGTCATAACGTTAATCTTGTCATATGATGAACTTTAACTTAAATACTGGATCTTGCTGTGGGACAGTTTTTTTGTATTCAGATCTCTGAAATGCTCTCTAACTACGTAACATTTAGTGTCTTCTTATGTTACGTTGGGAAAACAGTTTTCATGGGCACAGAAATCCTAAATCATTTCAGTTTACTAAATCCAATGGTTCTAACCGAGAGTCACCTTAACTTTATTGACAACACCCAAATGGATACTGTCATTAACGCTGTTCTTCAATAATTACACATAATACTGTAGCTGTTTAGTTACAGTCACATGTTCAACTATCATCAGCTGATCCAGGAAATCATTTTCTGAATGACAGTCAAATGACAAACATCACAACATGCAACAACAACCAAAGTGCTTCTTCATCCATTACTCTGGTAAAGACAGTTATGCCGTGCTCCACGTTGGATCCAACATCCCTAACAAATTGATGTTTATAATGTGTTATTGTCTGCTTGATTTACAGTAGGGTCTCGTTAGTCTGTCTGGACACAGAGATACTTTGCTCATAATGTGTAGAGAATTGTTCCTTGATGGATAGGCTATTGTACAACACACAGAGCTATTTTCCTTTATTCAGGACATTTAGAATGACAACACATTACAGAGTAGCCTAGTGGGATTATTCACAAAATTATCTGGTGATCAGGTTATGAAATGTCATGACAAAGACATTTTAGTTTCCATGTTTCACCTGAAATATTAAATTATTTATAGTCCTAGGTCTATGTTGTTGTTAGGTGAAGTTATGGGTCCTACAGTAGGTCTATGTTGTTGTTAGGTGAAGTTATGGGTCCTACAGTAGGTCTATGTTGTTGTTAGGTGAAGTTATGGGCCAATTTGTTAAACACTTAATTTACAAACCCTCAGTTTCAGGCTGATGGAAAAGCTAGCTAAAGAGCATTTTACTGGTTGAAGTGTTTATTAAGTATAAATTAGTTGATTTGCGACAATAACGCAAACATATTAAGCAGGAGATTCAAACCAGCCTTACAGTTATAATCCAAAAGTAATGTGAAATGCACTCATAAGCAACCTGGAAATGGAGGCTATTTTTGCTGTCAGCCTATGAGAACTCCCCTAGGTTTTTCCCCACAGTGGTGAATTAGTGAATAGACACAGAGCCTAATGTGAGTTTCCTTGAGTAGCACTCCTGATCTTGCGCTGTAATATTCAGAATACATTGTGAAAAACTAAAATCTTTCCTCACCATTTTTTGCTCCAGGCAGATATAGTACATCCATAACTAGTGGTTTCCTCATTAGCAGATATACTACATCCATAACTAGTGGTTTCCTCATTACCAGATATACTACATCCATAACTAGTGGTTTCCTCATTAGAATGGAGGAGTTTCTACAACCAAATTGCGTGTGCATCGCTGCAATTTTAGCAAACACAGAAAGGGGCCTATATTGGAGGCCAAAAGTCATCTGGCACACTGCTTAGGTCTTGACTGTCTTAAGATAGTCTTGTCAAATGTTGTACAACTTCATGGGTACTCTCTGGTCATCCCTTTTTACCTCAAATAAACAGTGGATTTCTGCTGTTGTGGGCATTTAACCATCTGTATGACTTTGTTGTTCACACA
Organism: Salmo trutta; assembly: GCF_901001165.1. Taxonomy (NCBI): domain Eukaryota; kingdom Metazoa; phylum Chordata; class Actinopteri; order Salmoniformes; family Salmonidae; genus Salmo; species Salmo trutta. Next base: position 3,023,265 of record NW_021822911.1, on the reverse strand, counting down.
GGAGAGAGACGGGACTACCGTGGATCCTCTGGGGAGCCTCAACAACCTCATGATGCTGAAGAGGCAGAGAAGAGTCTCTCCAGGTCAGAACTCCTCAAGAAACACCTGCAGAGACACACAAGGAAGAAAACTCACTGCTGCTCTGACTGTGGGAAGAGATTCAACTCATCATGCATTAAAATTCATCGGAGAACACACACAGGAGAGAAACATATATGTGGTCAATGTGGGAAGAGTTTTGGTCAATCTAGCTCTCTGACAGTGCACCAGAGAATACACACAGGAGAGAAATCTTATAGCTGTGCTGAATGTGGGAAGAGTTTTACTGAATCTGGCTCTCTGACAAAACACCAGAGAACACACACAGGAGAGAAACCTAATATCTGTGGTCAATGTGGGAAGAGTTTTGGTCAATATAGCACTCTGACAGTGCACCAGAGAATACACACAGGAGAGAAACCTTATAGCTGTGCTGAATGTGGGAAGAGTTTTACTGAATCTGGCTCTCTGACAAAACACCAGAGAACACACACAGGAGAGAAATCTTATAGCTGTCATCAATGTGGGAAGAGGTTTATTACATCTAGTGATCTGACTCTACACCAGGAAACACACACAGGAGATAAATCTTATAGCTGTGACCAGAGATAATCTGATAAAAGATCTCTGATCAAATATCAGAAAATACATGAAGGAGTTGGTTCATGATATCAATGAATTAATGTCACAATGTAGAATGTTTTAACATTGTAGCAGGAGTATTTTAAGGAATTTCACAATGTAGAACCCTAAACGTTTGTCCCCTGTTCTATTGATTTCAACATGATATGGATATTAGCCTCAGGGGGGAAATCCAGGCTCTGAAATGGAAGAGTTACTATTTATGAGATTTAATAAAAAGTGACTAACAAAAAAAGAGTTGTGTTACACTTACCACATTGGTGACGCACTTGAATCAAAATGTAGCTAGCTGTTTTCTACAAATTGTCCTCTAACCAGTGATGTACACATTATTCCCAGATTCCGTGTGGTTTTTGTCCTGTTAGTTTTAACAGGACGTGCAACCTCATCTCCTTCCTGTCGTACAATTGATTTCAACATGATATTAATGAGTGATGACAAATAAGTGTTGTGTTCCTTTGTTTAGCGACCCCTACATTTAAATGCATCACTCCAAAATGTAGCTGACTGTCTTCTTCAGGTTGTCCTCTAATCAGTGAGGTAAAAGATATCTCCCATTTCCATATGTTTATTTTTTAGTTGTGTGAGTTTCAACGGCACGTACAACCTGATTTCCCCTCTAATCGATATCAGTGATTTATCGCTACTTGTCAAAACAACAGCGTTTCTGGTGCTTGTGCAGTTTATAAGGTGCTTGTTTAAAAAAATACAAGTAATATGATTATTGTGGCAGATGTTTGTGTATGTATTACATTTTATGTTTTAGGTTTTCAATTTATCACAAACTGTTTCTGCATTTGGACTATTGATTTGGACACGTTTAAACTGTGACATTGGGGATATCTCACCTAGCAAAATGTCATTGAAAATAAGACTTTGCCCGATGTACAATATAAGTTTGGTTTTAGTTGAAAGTGAAAGTTGAAAAGAAAACAATTTAATTTCAACATACTTGCAGCCTAAACACATAGTCACAGTACAATAATCAATTATATGAACAATCCTACATCACTCCAGTATTTATTTACAACATTCATGTGCTAAATGTCTTTATTCCACTACTGAAGAAGCATGACTCAAATCACCTACTCATATTTCAAACACTAAGCCTGAAAAAAGATACATTTTATGCCTCACCATTAAGTGAATTATTGCTAATACATATTAACAAAGGGGTGTACATTTGGTTTTTATATTCCATGTTTAATATTCATGTAAGATTTAGTAATCATAATTATTTATCCAACCAACTGACAATTTTTGGGTACAATTATATTGACATTGCTGCCCTGCTTTTAGAATATCAGGGTTCATTCTCAGATGTGCCAACCCAAATGTACTAGAACATGAGATTGGGGACTGGGCCCCGATCCAACAACATACCTATCTAGTGAACCCTGAAAAGTGAGAGAAGCTCCGCAGTGAGGTGGAAAGTTACTACGGATATTAAGGAGCTAGTTCTAGAAGTTTTAGGAAGAGGAGAGTTCTAGAAGCTAGTGAGTTTTAGGAAGAGGAGAGTTCTAGAAGCTAGTTAGTTTTAGGAAGACGAGAGTTCTAGAAGCTAGTGAGTTTTAGGAAGACGAGAGTTCTAGAAGCTAGTGAGTTTCAGGATTCTATAGAAAAAAAAGGAGAAAAAAAGAATACGATTGATAATATGATTATATTATTATTTAGAAATACGTATTTTTAATTGTTGACAGCCAGTAGACGCCATGTTTATATTAGTGAAGGTGAAGCATTGTAGTTGATTATAATGTGAAATGGAAGTTGTTTTCTGTTGGGGGTGAACAAACTTGTCCAACAAAAATACAGGATATATTTGTTGTCTTAAGGGGGAAGGTGTTACAGGCTTTGGTTTTCCCATTTATGTTTTGAGGTTGGACTTTAACACGTCTAGCTCGTTAGCCCGTCTAGCTCGTTAGCACGTCTAGCTCATCAGCACGTCTAGCTCGTTAGCAGGTAGGACGCACTGATTGGTGTCACCTCGTTAGTCAGTATGTGTTACACCTGTGCTGGCTTGTCCATCTCGTTAGTGGGAAGGTGTTTCACCTGAGCTGGTCCAGGTTCTATTTAAGAGTGTCTGGCCCAGTGCTCCAGTTGTCTTGATACATGTGGAGAGTCAACACCTTTAGTTGCTCCACCTTATTGGTTTGCTTCCTGTCTTTAAGTTTGGTGTGGGATTTTCTTTTGTTTGCCTCTTCTTGGGCAGATTTATTGGGTCTCATGGTGGGTGTCTTTTAGGTCCCAGTTGTTGTTACTAGTCAACTTCCAGTGGACACCCCCATAGTGTCTTTCAGAGCCCCTCCTATAAACAAGTTATATTTTGGGTTGGATATTGCATCATATTGTTGATATTTTAGACAATGGCATTTCGTTACAATGCTCATTAGTCTTTCAGTTGTTATTATTGTTTTTTATCCTCATTTGTGTACTAAATATTTCTGATTATTTTCATAGTTTTTTTCTGTGAAGCCATTGTGTTGCATCCATGTCTGAAATGTGCTGTATAAATAAAGCTTGATTTGATTTCAACAGATTCCTGGTCCATCTTAGTATGAAAACAGTATCAATCCCACTTTTCCAGCCTGCTGAAGGCGTGGTGGAGTGGTAAACACCACCCCCGGCTCTACCAGGGGGTTGAGGTGGTCTCCCACAGCTCTGCTTGTGTCATGTTCTGTGGCCTTGCTGTTCCATTTCTGATTGTCCCTGCAACACAGAAATAAACACATTTGGTCATATTATATAAAACACTCAAAGTAATGGATATGGAGCATCTATGGCCTCAGTTACACCTGGCACCTAAATGTGACTTCTGTCATCCGATCTCTCCAAGCTGCATTAGGTTCAGATCTACCAGGATGGGCCTTTGACACAGTCAGGCCACTGAATATGCATAAGTAATGTGAAGAGATTGGGTGAATGAGGGGAAAAGTACATTTGACACAAATTACCTTCATAATATCAAAGAACAAATGTGTGTGCCTGAGGGGAAATTAACTTTCATACAGCCGAAAGGGGTGAGAAATTACACCAATATCAGTGGACAATTTGCACTAATGTAAATAAGCATAGATGATGGAACATATTCCCTTTTGCTGACGTGATGAACCGCTAAGGGGACATAAATATTTACCATCTAAACCATGTGTGACCTCTCACCTCTCTGGCTGTAGAAGTGTTCTTCCTAACCAGTCCCTCAACAGCTCTCTGACTGAGCTCCACCCTCACTGGGTCTTCAGAGGAGAGGAAGGCTGAGGAGGGATGGAAGGATGAATGGATCAGTCAGTCAATAAAGTGTAGAGCTGCTGTCTGAGTAAATTAGGCTTTATGACTGCTGAATACCAACTATCAATCACTTAGATCATGTATTTTCAGGTAGAGATACATCCTTGGGACGTCCCTAGCCTGTTGAAGTTGACATTTAAAATGGTTAAGGTTAGGGTTTAGGGTAGAGATGTCCCAAGGATCCCAGATAGCATTGACCATTGTGCATTCTTCTGTCTCTTTTACATAGCAGGTGTAAAAGAAACACAGACAAGACAAGTAGGCAAGCAATGGATTATGGTCACTGTAGTTAATTACGTTTTATGCGCTAAACTATGTAGAATATTGGCCTGTTGGAAACTACAACTCCCTACTACATCACACAGTTCAGGCTGGATCTGATTTATCTCTAGAGAAACTACAACTCCCTACTACATCACACAGTTCAGTCTGGGTCTGATTTATCTCTAGAGAAACTACAACTCCCTACTACATCACACAGTTCAGTCTGGGTCTGATTTATCTCTAGAGAAACTACAACTCCCTACTACATCACACAGTTCAGTCTGGATCTGGTTTATCTCTAGAGAAACTACAACTCCCTACTACATCACACAGTTCAGTCTGGGTCTGATTTATCTCTAGAGAAACTACAACTCCCTACTACATCACACAGTTCAGTCTGGATCTGGTTTATCTCTAGAGAAACTACAACTCCCTACTACATCACACAGTTCAGTCTGGGTCTGATTTATCTCTAGAGAAACTACAACTCCCTACTACATCACACAGTTCAGGCTGGGTCTGATTTATCTCTAGAGAAACTACAACTCCCTACCACATCACACAGTTCAGTCTGGATCGGATTTATCTCTTGTGAGGGAACCGTTGATCTACTTCAGAGGAACTGTGTCTAGAGTGATTTCCTGTTGTTTTGACACCTCACTAGAAGACTAGAATAACTAGCTGTTGCTACAGAACGAGACGACCAATTCACAGTTAGTCTGTGTCTCGTTCTCCACACACGTACACATACCAAGATCACGTGTTTTCTATATGCACAAGATAGTTTGACTATATAAGGCTTCTGAACTCCTTGTGTCATCGAGCTCTCGGCCTTCCACCTCAGAGTGTAGGGCTGACCAGCTACATTATTGTAATTCTTATCAAATAAAGGTTGATTGTTTGAAGAAAAGTCTCTCCTTATTGGTTACAATTTTCACCAGAATGTGCAGTAACAATGTTAGACCAGACTCATAGTACAGAAAAAATGACTGACTGCCCAGCTCAACATCAGTTCACCGTCTCACCTCATACTGTATTGGAGCAGCAGCAGCTGACTGCCCGGTTCAACATCAGTTCACCGTCTCACCTCATACTGTATTGGAGCAGCAGCAGCTGACTGCCCGGTTCAACATCAGTTCACCGTCTCACCTCATACTGTATTGGAGCAGCAGCAGCTGACTGCCCGGTTCAACATCAGTTCACCGTCTCACCTCATACTGTATTGGAGCAGCAGCAGCTGACTGCCCGGTTCAACATCAGTTCACCGTCTCACCTCATACTGTATTGGAGCAGCAGCAGCTGACTTGATTGTTGATGCTAATCATCATGTTTGAATCTGAGAGTAAATAGAGCCGACTACACTCTAAAAATGAAGGGTTCAACTGGAGTTGTTCTCAGATCCCCTAAGAACCGTAGGGTTCTTGGTCAATGAAAAACAGCCCCAGAAAGGTTCTTCAAAGAACTTGTTAGAAGGTGGGTTCATCGAGGAACCTCCGTTGTTGCTGGACTTCTTCCGGGAACTTCGCAATTACAACTGAAAACGCTGGTGACAAGTTTGGATGCGACAACAGTTAAAAAGGTTAAGTTGGGTTGATGTTTGGCTCTGAATATGTCTCGAAATCATTTATGATAATAATATAACATACTAATAATGAATAACGAAGACAATGATGGTTTTCTGTGAATATCTTCCATAACGTTACTATAGTTAATTAACGTAAATATTAGAAAGCCGGGTTTGAACGTCGGCGTTTTATGAGCTACAGTACAGTACCGTTAGCTAGCTAGCTAACGTTATGTCCTAACTAGGCACAACTAGGTTTGGATTATTTCCTCAACTATATTCTTTCCCATATATTGTATATCGTTTCCATAAAGCCAACATGGCTTTACACTCATTAACGTAAGTTTCCAATCTAGAGCAGTTCTCACTTTTGTGATAATGAACTAGCTAACGTTAGCTTCGTTAACTAACTAACTAACTAACTAAGGACGGTGACCTGTCCAGACGATATGTTACAACGAACTGAATCGTCAATGGAGGTCTTCCTCTTTATATAGCCTGCTACAGCATGCAATACTATTAACTCACAAGGGGGCATAACGTTACATGGACAATACTATCCCATTTTGGAAACGTTACATGTACAATACTATCCCATTTTGGAAACGTTACATGTACAATCCTATCCCATTTTGGAAACGTTACATGTACAATACTATCCCATTTTGGAAACGTTACATGTACAATACTATCCCATTTAGGAAACGTTACATGTCCAATACTATCCCATTTTGGAAACGTTACATGTACAATACTATCCCATTTTGGAAACGTTACATGGACAATACTATCCCATTTTGGAAACGTTACATGTCCGCCCCCTTGTGGAGGGAAATTAATATCTTAGATGGTAGCTGTAGATGGGATTCAAATGCATAATGGTATTAATACAGTGTCTAGACTACCCCTTTTGTATAAATGCCCTTCAGAATCCAAACACAGTATTGCCACGCAACAAAATGTTGCGTATAATCTTTCAAGTCAGCCTGATAAAATATTGAACAATTTGTGTACAAAGATATCTTGAAATGTGATATTAGGCCTGTATGGCAGTACTGTTACTGTATGGCAGTACTGTATTGGCTAGTGCTTTCTCCAATATGTTGTTCTATTTTACATTACATTGTATGTTGATGCCATTTATCTTTCAATATTTACTTAATATAAATATTAGTTTTTTTGAAAGACTATTCTTTGACACATTTTCTCTTCCTTTGAAACTCTAATAGGACAGAAGATGGACACAATGCAATTGGGATCAAGAAGAAGGTACAGATATGTTGTAGGACAGCTGCATTTGAAGTGTACATTTAACCTACATAGCAGTCAATACAAACTGAAATCTATTAGCATACAAATGTGTGCAAATGATCTCTTCAGATCTTCTCAGAAATGAATCAAGTCCATGGAATGGATATAGACAAAAATATAATTCAAGGACTATCAGAGGTAGAGAGGCGAGGCAGGGGTGAGGACATCATCCTGCTATTTTGACAGTCCCTGAAGGACAATACAGAAGAGGGATTTGCTCTTATTCCTTCCCTTTCTCTAATGTATTTTGTATTAAAATTAGCAAGTGTAGTAATATCATTGCTTTACTTTACTAGGACTGGAGACCACAGCAGCGATTCTGCTCTTGCCCTACCTCTTCAATGAGGACCCGAGTGGCCTTTATGTCCGTGACAAGGTATGCCTCTGCACAAATAATCTGTTTCTTCATAAACATAGGTGTGCATGCTTATATAAAACTACTGCTGAACATTTGTTATTGTTACTGTAAATTGTTTGTGTATTCATCTTTTCTTACTTTTGTACACAGATTTCACCGCTCTTCACTCCTTTACTGCACATCGGTAGAAATCCATTTCACCATGAGAGTGAAATCCCGCTGGCCTTTGATGGGGAGAACATCCAGGCCCTCGAGGACGTCCCCATGGGACTTGGGGCTCTGCTACGACTGGATTTTTATTTTCTGTAAAATTTCCCCAAAATATCAGAAAAACAATTATGTTGTTAAGTGACTGTGTTCTGGGGATAAGAGAAGTTGGGGTGAAGATTACCAGGGCCGGTCATAAAGATGGAAAACTTCCTAACATAACTAAGTGGATACTATATACACACTAAAGCTGAAACATCTGTATTTAGCATCAAGTCTACAATGTTAGTTTACCTATGATTCATTTTTAATGTTGTTTTTATTGTACATCATTATTATTGTTGCAATATTGTAATGTGTTTTGTTTGGTAAATTGTTTTGTAAATATTAATTCATATTTGTGGTGCCACTAAATAAACAATGCATTATTTAAATCCATATTGTCAATATTGTTATTATTATTAAAATGCTTTTATAATGGAGGGAGGGTGGACAGGGAGTTTAAAAAATGAACCCCAAAAGGTTCTTTGAGGAACCATGATAAGGGCTTCTTCAAAGAACTTATAGGGGTTCCCACAAAAGGTTCTTCAAATAACTTATAGGGGTTCCCCCAGTTTCAATTTGAAGAACCCCTAAAGGATACTCCAGGAACCTTTACTTTTTAGAGTGTATATTGATAAAAGTCACCTTGTCCGAGAGACATTTACATAGTTATACACAGCCCAATTTGGGATGATTATTTTAGGGTGAAATAGCGGCCACAACAGACAGACCTGATATCGACCATAATTCGACTGGGTATGATCAAAGTTATTCCATTTAGCTAGACTTTGTAGTACATTTTTACACTATAATAAATGTTTCTGATGCCACATCGCCCGTTTTCAAAGGGAGTCGTTGGTTTTTAGGGGCAGTCGCTTTTTAGCTTTTTGTCTGAAAGTATTTTCTGAACTGCGATACCAACTCCAGTCAGCAGATGGCGATGTGCGTCTTTCAGGTGATTCTGCCACTGTGACGTATAATCTAGTGGACGGTTCTTCAACATCAACAGCAAGTCAGCCACCTTGGTTCACTCTAACTTTATGGAAAAAGGTTTATTCAATAAATCCAGCAACTCCTCTCATACTGGGAACAACCTCCCCAGGCCTTAAGGGCAGTTTTATTTCAAATGTAGTACCTGGAAGGAGAATAGTTTCATAAGTCCAAAAAGCGTTTTATAGTTTCATCCTTACAGTAACCTAACCTAAAGTGGACACACTCCCATCAGTTTCAGACTTTGTAGACTGTTTAATAATGCTTAAACCTCATCTTTATCAAATGATCCATTAAAGATACCAACTCAACTTTTGTTCGTCTACATATGGGTTGTTTAAATTGTATCTAATTATATTCCCAATATTACTTTATCAAATCTCTAGTAATCGATTCTACACACATACAATTCATCACATATTCACAGAATCCATATAAAACGTAAGAAATTCTCAGGTACTCACGACAACCATTCCATTTGTTTTTTCAAGGACTCTCCACAGCTACGAAGCAGCTCTCCAAACATACTCACAGCAGAACAAAAAAATAAACTTTTTTTTCCCGGACAATGACCATGGGATCCTCAACGGTTCTCTAACCTCCCTGAGACCACGGCAAAATCAAGCCTCCCAGGAACTATAGACCTTCTGCTGCTTTCTAAAAAATCATCCCATTTTTTATCCACAATACAATTATCTGATTAAGCATATTTCTATATGTTACTATCCAGACGACAGATTAAGACTCATTTCCAGTCACACAACTCTCATATCACAGTCACACAACTCTCATATCACAGTCACACAATGCTATTCCCAAACATACCTAATCAATTAGTTGTTTTTCAACAATATTTTAACCTGCAGGAGTATTTTCACATTTCTATCTAATGGTTAGTTCCTAGGATAATGTAACTCATACATTTACATCTTTCAATACTTCTAAAATGGGGTACAGGTTTAAAACAATTACAGATTTAAAATAATTACATGTTTAAAACAATTACAGGGGCACCTTACTATCTTATACTATATCATAGATGGTCTTAACTAGTAAACACAGATTCTAGATTTCATACAGCTCACAGATAGCTGGCTCGCACCTCTTTACAACTCCAAGGTGCCCCCCTCACTCAGGAAAACACACTAAGAGCCTACTGCCTCGGCCCTGTTTACACCTCCAAGGTGCCCCCCCTCACACAGGAATACACACCGAGTCTACGAGGCTTTTCTAAAAATTCCACTTGTTTCGCCCACCTCATTCTTTATTTTTAAACTACATTCAAGATGTGGTATCCGCTCGCTGCCTCTCAGATCCAATGTGGGTCCATCTGCTCCGCTCCTGAAGTGTGATCTCCCTGAGATCCCAAGTTAGAGGGGTCCCTGCTGCACCATTTACCCAGGTCACCAGGAGTGGTCACCAAGTGAAGATTCACATCCCCATATGTGGTTGTTAATTTCTTTAATATCAAATGAGAAGAGAAACTTATCACACAAGTCAGAGTTATTCTTAAACTAAACCTTTATTCACTTACTAATAAGGGAGCAGGTCAATACAACACATACACAAAATTAATCAATTGGGTGCTCTACGATAATGATGGCCGGTCGACGAATCACTCCCAGATGACTCGTTGAGAGCCACGAAACAAAAGTACAAAGGTATTTTAAAGCCAAGATACACCCCTTTTAACCCACATGACCAACAACAGATGTATAGAACGGGTCACAAGGTTAAGATTTGTATGAAAGACACTTATAATTCTCAGCAGACAGTATCTGCTGTAAAAACAGTACTCTGTGTAGATCCTAGGGTCTGGCCCTGGGGATATCTCTACCTGGTACCATATAGAACAGAAACATTAACTCATGCTCTGGAATGCAGTCTCTTTAGGTTTTATCAACCAAAATACATTGTAAATCTCCTGTCAGTGTTTTCTCCCAGAGGCCCATCCTCAGTAGAACACACTGACACAATAGTTCTAAGAACCCTCTATTCTGTTGCATAAAACCACCATTTGTTGCAAAAAAAAGTATTATAACATAATTTTGCAATTTTGCTCTGTGTCCACTGAAAGTTGACTAGTAATAACAACTGGGACATAAAATACACCCACCATGAGACCCACTAAATCTGCCCAAGAAGAGGAAAACAAAAGAAAAACCCACACCAAACTCAAAGACAAGAAGCAAACCAAAAAGGTGAAGCAACTAAAGGTGTTGCCTCTCCACATGTATCAAGACAACTGGAGCACTGTGCCAGACACTCTTAAATAGAACCTGGACCAGCTCAGGTGAAACACCTTCCCACTAACGAGATGGACAAGCCAGCACAGGTGTAACACATACTGACTAACGAGGTGACACCAATCAGTGCGTCCTACGCGCTAACGAGCTATACGCGCTAACGAGCTATACGCGCTAACGAGCTATACGCGCTTACGAGCTATACGCGCTAACGAGCTATATGCGCTAACGAGCTATACGAGCTAACGAGCTATACGCGCTAACGAGCTATACGCGCTAACGAGCGCTAACGAGATATACGCGCTAACGAGCTATACGCGCTAACGAGCTATACGCGCTAACGAGCTATAAGCGCTAACGAGCGCTAACGAGCTATACGCGCTAACGAGCTATACGCGCTAACGAGCGCTAACGAGATATACGCGCTAACGAGCTATACGCGCTAACGAGCTATACGCGCTAACGAGCTATACGCGCTAACGAGCGCTAACGAGCTATACGCGCTAACGAGCTATACGCGCTAACGAGCTATACGCGCCTATGAGCTATACGCGCTAAAGTCCAACCTCAAAACATAAATGGAAAAACCAAAGCCTGTAACACCTTCCCCCTTAAGACAACAAATATATCCTACATTTCTTTTGGACAAGTTTGCTCACCACCAACAGAAAACAACTTCATTTCCCAATATAATCAACCACAATGCTTCACCCTCACCAATATAAACATGGTGTCTACTGGCTGTCAACAATTAAAAACAAGAAAAACACACGTATTTCTAAATAATAATATACAACTGTCCAACCTCAAAACATAAAATGGAAAAACCAAAAAGACTAACACCTTAAAACCTCTCTGGGCTAGGTGGCACCAAATCGTCCCACCTATGTAACAGCCAGTTGAATCCTGTGGCGCGATTTTCAAATACCTTAGAAATGCTATTACTTCAATTTCTCAAACATATGACAATTTTACAGCATTTTAAAGACAAGACTCTCGTTAATCTAACCACACTGTCCGATTTCAAAAGAATCCACACAGGAGAGAAACCATTTAGCTGTACTCAATGTGGGAAGAGATTTACTAAATCTGGCTCTCTGACTTTACACCAGAGAACACACACAGGAGAGAAACCTTATAGCTGTGGTCAATGTGGGAAGAGTTTTGGTCAATCTAGCGATCTGACAGTGCACCAGAGAATACATACAGGACAGAAACCCTATAGTTGTGATCAATGTGGGAAGAGTTTTGTTCAATCTGGCCAGCTGACATTACACCAGAGAACACACACAGGAGAGAAACCTTATAGCTGTGATCAATGTGGGAAGAGTTTTGGTCGATCTTGCCATCTGACTCAACACCAGAGAATACACACAGGAGAGAAATCTTATAGCTGTGATCAATGTGGGAAGAGTTTTGGTCAATCTGGCCAGCTGACTCAACACCAGAGAACACACACAGGAGAGAAACCCTATAGCTGTGATCAATGTGGCAAGAGTTTTGGTCGATCTTGCCATCTGACTCAACACCAGGGAACACACACAGGAGAGAAATCTTATAGCTGTGGTCAATGTGGGAAGAGTTTTGGTCAATCTGGCCAGCTGACATTACACCAAAGAACACACACTGGAGAGAAACCTTATAGTTGTGGTCAATGTGGGAAGAGTTTTTCTGCATCTAGCAGTCTGACGCTACACCAGAGAACACACACAGGAGAGAAATCTTATAGCTGTGATCAGTGTGACAAGAGATACTCTGATAAAAGATCTCTGATTAAACATCAGAAAATACATTAAGGAGTTGTTTCATGATATCAATGAAATAATGTCACAATGTAGAATGTTTTAACATAGTAGGAGTATTTTAAGGAATTTCACAATGTAGAACCCTAAACGTTTACCCCATTCAATTGATTTCAGCGTGATATGGATATTAGCCTTGGGAAAAATCCAGGCTCTGAATTGAAAGAGTTACTATTTATGTGATTTAACAAAAAGTGACTAACACAAAAAGAGTTGTGTTACACTTACCACTTTGGTGACCCACTTGAATCAAAATGCAACACTTCAAAATGTAGCTAGCTGTTTTCTACAAATTGTCCTCTAACCAGTGATGTACACATTATTCGCAGATTCCGTGTGGTTTTTGAGCTGTTAGTTTTAACAGGACATGCAACCTCATCTCCCTTCTGTCACACAAAGGATTTTAGCATGATATCGATGAGTTATGACAAATAAGTGTTGTGTTCCTTTGTTTAGCAACCCCTACATTTAAATGTATCACTCCAAAATGTAGCTGACTGTCTTCTGCAGGTTGTCCTCTAACCAGTAAAGTAAAAGATATCTCCCATTTCCATGTGTTTTTTAGGTTGTGTTAGTTTCAACAGCACGTACAACCTGATTTCCCCCCTAATCGATATCAGTATTTTATTGCTACTTGTCAAAACAGCATTTTTGGTTCTTGTGCATTTAAAATACTCCTACTATGTTAAAACATTCAACATTGTGACATTATTTCATTGATATCATGAAACAACTCCTTCATGTATTTTCTATAATGTAGAATGTTTTATAATTGGATGCATTTTACCGCCGTATCCTACTGTGCAGTGATTGGTTAAGACCACCCAGACTCTCCCTTTTTCACCGATCCAGAGGAGCAGGTAGCTACATTTTTCCTCTTCTCCTCTTTCCTTCAGAGGACCCGTGAACATTAGCTCCACATGCTGTTTGTACTTACGCCATGCATCGGGTAAGTTTGTAGACTCCCAGTCCATTCGAGGTGAAGGAACTCCATAAAAATCCATCTTTTAAGACCATCCCACTTCTGACACCATGTCTTGTTTTGTACGCTTTGAACAAATAATAAAACGCAGAACTACAGGATGTTTCTTAACATAACTCTTTATTAACTAGCTACAACTACATGTTCGCCTATCTCCAACCACGATCAACTGACTATACCCTAACCGTCTGGGTGGTCTTAACCAATCACTGCACAGTAGGATACGCTAATGCACCCCTGCGTCAACTGCTAAAGCAGTCCAGTGAGTTTCTTTGGGACAAGCAACACGACATTGCTTTCCAGAATGTGAAAGACTTGATCACGAGAGAACCAGGACCAGTCCTTGCCTACTACGACCCCAACAAAGAGCTCAGACTCCAAGTGGACGCGTCGAAGTATGGACTAGGTGCAGTGCTACTGCAAGAAGGAAAGCCCATCGGCTACGCTTCCAAATCTCTCACAGACTGTGAAATCAACTACGCTCAAATTGAAAAGGAGCTCTATGCCATTCTATTCGGATGTAAACGTTTCCATCAGTACGTATATGGACGACAAGTCATTGTGGAATCCGACCACAAGCCCCTTGAGTCAATCATGAGGAAACCACTAGCTGCAGCCCCGCCAAGGCTACAGAGAATGATCCTTCAACTACAAAAATACGACTTCACAATCACTCACCGTCCAGGCAAAGACATCCCTGTCTCTCCAGGAACTCTCCAGGAAGTTTCTTACCTACAAGGACAGCAGCCTCAGTGAAGGCATGGACATGCAAGTACACACTGTGTACAGCAACTTACCAGTTAGTGACACAAAACTGAAGGAGATCCAAGCAGAAACAGGAAAGGACTCTCAACTCACACAGCTGAGGGAAGTCATACAGGATGGATGGCCTGAGGAGAGGAGAAAATGCCCTCAGAGCGTCTCAGAATTCTGGAACCATCGTGATGAACTATCACAGATCAACGGAATCATTTTCAAAGGAGAGAAAATCATTATTCCTACCAGTCTCAGAGAAGAGATTTTGACAAAGATCCATGCTGGACACATGGGCATGGAAAAGTGCAAACAGAGAGCACGGGACATTATGTTTTGGCCTGGAATGTGCAAACAAATAGAGGACATTGTTGGTAGATGCACCATCTGTCTTGAAAGACGCCCCTCAAACACCAAAGAGCCAATGTTACCTCACTGTATCCCAGACCGACCCTGGCAGGTCGTGGCAACCGATCTGTTCACCTGGAACAACGAGGACTACATCGTAACAGTGGACTACTACAGCAGATACTTCGAACTCGACAAGCTTCACAGCACCACATCTGCAGCTGTGATACACAAGCTAAAAGCAGCCTTTGCCAGGCATGGCATTGTAGAGACTTTAATATCTGACAATGGGCCCTGTTACAAATCAAATGAGTTTGAATCCTTCACAAAAGCATGGGAGTTCACACATGTCACCACAAGCCCACATTACCCTCAAAGTAATGGCCTTGCTGAAAAATCTGTGCAGATTGCTAAATCACTCATGGACAAAGCAAAAGCAGACAAGAGAGACCCCTACCTCAGTCTCCTTGAATACCGCAACACTCCAGTTGACAACTTCAAATCACCAGCCCAGCTGTTGATGAGCCGCAGACTTCGCTCAACCCTTCCCAGCACCAACCAGCAGCTGCAACCTGAGGTCGTCAGCTACAATGAAATGCATGGAAAGCGTGCACAGAGACAACAACAACAAAAGCGATACTACGACAGGTCAGCTAGACCACTGCCACCACTGATCGACGGAGAGTCAGTTAGAATCCAGGAGCATGGCCTCTGGAAACCAGCAGTCGTCATCCAGCCAGCTGACACTGAACGTTCATATCACGTCCGCACAGCAGAAGGAGCAGTGTACCGCCGCAATCGTCGTCACTTACTGAACACAAAAGAACAACACACTGATGAGATGAACTGTTCCCCTGAAAGAGAACGTGATGGACTAAACACACACACAGCACAACATACACCATACTTACCTGCAACACCACAAGAACTGTTGACTGACACAGAAGCATGCTCAACATCATATCGCACAAGGTCAGGAAGAGAGGTCAAGCCCAGAGCTGTCCTCAACCTGTGAAATGTCAAAGGGTGTAGGCGGATCGCTGCCCTAAAAGAGTTCCAGACTGTAAACTTGTTATTGAAAGTTCACTTGAAATGCTTTGGTATTGTATTTGTTTGAAATGTTAAGATGTCATTTCTACAGTGAAAGCTGAGTTGCTGAGAATCCCTTGTTCTAAAAGTAACAGTATGTTGGATCATTGTTTCAGAGTCTATGTTGATTCAGTTGGTGTGTTATGCAATATAAATGGTTACTTACCTTGAGTTCAAACTACAGAGCATGTATTCAAAAGAAAAGCTTAGAATATGTAAACATTTGTATTTTGTTTTAAAAGAAGGGGGATGCAATATTCATATGTGAATACATACTGAATTATAATTGGATGCATTTTACCGCTGTATCCTACTGTGCAGTGATTGGTTAAGACCACCCAGACGGTTAGGGCATAGTCAGTTGATCGTGGTTGGAGATAGGCGAACATGTAGTTGTAACTAGTTAATAAAGAGTTATGTTAAGAAACATCCTGTAGTTCTGCGTTTTATTATTTGTACAAAGCGTACAAAACAAGACGGAGAGAGACATAACTCCAAAACAGAGCGACACAGACTCAAAACGGTGTCCTATCACATTGCTAAAGATATGGTCCCTGTTGCAACTGTGGAACAAGTCGGATTCAAAAAGCTACTGAAAACTATGGACCCGAGATATGAGCTTCCCAACTACTTTGCACGAGAAGCACTGCCACAAATGTCCACTGAAGTCAGGCAGAGCCTTGCTGACCGGCTCGCTAACGGGACCCATTTTGCGTTGACCAGCGATATGTGGTCGAGCAGGACATGTGAGCCTGAGATGATGATGAAAACAGCGTCGTGTCGTCTCCAAAACAAGTTATTTCCCCCCCAGGATCACACCGGTGAGCATATAGCTGAGGCCTTGCAGGACGCAAGCTGGGAAACTCCCGAGAAAAGCATCCGGTTGCTATAACAACCGACAACGGGAGCAACGTGGTCAAAGCGGTGGAGCTGAACGAGCGGCTGAGGATGCAGTGCTTCGGTCAGACTACACTTGGCTATTGGGGAGTGCAGTGTTTTAAGGACTATTCACACATTTTACTGATTACAATATTACTTTTTCATTCTTTTTTCCTTTGTGTCTTGTCTGCAACTTTTTTTTGTTTTATGCTGCTGTCTTGGCAAAAAATTGATTAAGTAGATTAATAAAACACAAAACATAAAGTACTTTAAAGAAAAAAACATTAAAATATTAGTTTTTCATTATTTTCCTTTGTGTCTTGTCTGCAACTTTTTTTGGTTTTATGCTGCTGTCTTGGCCAAAAATTGATTAAGTAGATTAATAAAACATATTAAAATATTCGTTTTTCATTATTTTCCTTTGTGTCTTGTCTGCAACTTTTTTTTGTTTTATGCTGCTGTCTTGGCCAAAAATTGATTAATAAAACACAAAACATAAAGTGCTTTAAAGAAAAAAAACATTAAAATATTAGTTTTTCATTATTTTCCTTTGTGTCTTGTCTGCAACTTTTTTTGTTTTATGCTGCTTTCTTGGCAAAAAATTGATTAAGTAGATTAATAAAACATATTAAAATATTAGTTTTTCATTATTTTCCTTTGTGTCTGTCTGCAACTTTTTTTTGTTTTATGCTGCTGTCTTGGCCAAAAATTGATTAATAAAACACAAAACATAAAGTGCTAAAAGTAAAATCACTTACATTACAGGATGGTAGATTTCAGAACCATATTTATTAGGTTATTGGATAAGAATTAGTGATGCATTGATGTGTTTACCACTTTAATGTTACAGCTGGTAAAGGTGAGGTAATTATGACTTTAAAATGCTGGTTAGCCTGTTGATATCATCAAGGTAACATATTTAGTTATTATGATAGACTATAGTTTTTTCTCTGGATTGAAAGAGCCAACTGCAAAGTAACTAGAAACTAATGTTGACACGTAGGTAGGCCTAAACATTGTGGAGTTTTTAGTGGAGTAGAAATATGAAGTAGCATTAAATACTAAGCATAAATACTAAGAACAACAACAAGAACGAAACATGAGTAAATGTACATACAGTATAGTCATCATTTATAAATTATACACAAATAATAATACATAAAAATCACTTACAGGATTAAAATTCAGAAAATAAATGAATATAATATTTGATATTTATGATTAGGACTGGCGTTGATTAAAAAAATTAACTATGCAACAAGAAAATATTAATGTAGAATATTTCTAAAGCTTGATTTTGGAAAGCCCTTAGTTGTATGAGTGTGTTAAAGTGAAAACAGAGTCAAATTTCTCGCATAAGCACATTTGTTTAATAGTTTATTTATGATTCTGACAGGACATGGCATGAATGACAAGCGCGTCACCCGGGCCATTTCTCTTTGCAAGAGAATTGTAAGCTGTTTTTCGTACAGCTGGAAGAAAAGGAGACATCTTGCTGAAGTCCAGAATCAGCTGGGTCTGCCAAGTCACCAACTCATAACCGAGTCTGCCACATGCTGGGGATCAAGGCAGCAGATGATAGAGAGAGTCCTGGAGCAGGAAGGAGCACTGGCCAAAGTCCTGTCTAATGACAAAAAGACCAGGCAACTTGTCCCTACCTGGCAGGACTTAGAGGTCCTAGAAGCAGTTGAACCAACTACCAATTCTTCAATAAAATAGACGACTATTACATATTGGCCTATGTGTTTTCTTGCTGTGTTTCCATCCAGTAAAATTGTTAAGGAGAGTACCTTAGCATACAAAAGCTGTCCTCAATCTTCAGCTGGAAAGATGTCCAGTTCCAGTTATGATATTGGCAAATACTGTTTGTGGTTTCTGAAAGTACAGAATAAAGAGGAATTATTCATTAGAATACAATATAAGGATTATAGCAATAAAACAATATTACAAATAACATAAAAATAGTTTATTGCATTGACAAAATCCCAGATTTGAGTTCTAACAGTAAGAAAGTAACTTTTGAGCTCCACAAGGGGGCAAGGCAGGGCAGAACAGAGCCATGCTGAATAGACCAAATAAACAAACCATGGTCATATGTTTTATTTTATTTAACTAGGCAAGTCATTTAACAACAAATTATTATTTACCTATGATGGCCTACACCGGCCAAACTCGGACAACGCTGGGCCAGTTGTGCGCTGCCCTATGGGACTCCCAATCACAGCCAGTTGTGATACAGCCTGGATTTGAACCAGGGAGTCTGTAGTGATGTCTCTAGCACTGATGTGCAGTGCCTTTGACCGCTGCGCTACTAGGGAGTCATAAGGCCATGTAGCTTCAAAATACAACACAAGATAATACTTCTCTGACGCAATTAGCATTGTTTTACAGAGCTGATAGAAAAATGTAGCTAGCTACCTAAGCACGATTGAATATAACACCATAAAGGTTATAAAATGAGTAACGTTACCTCACGTGTCCGCGGTTATAAAGAATATACACAAATCTATTATGCTACAATAGAAACGACATACATAAACTATTACAACGTAATAATGCACTTACTTTGATAGAAACGCACACATTTCCAAAGTTATTATTAGTAAGGAAAACAATGAGGGCAACAGATGGAAAATGTGAACACGTGTGCAGATCCTGTTCTGACGGGAGATGAGCAAATGTCTGCAGACTTGAACTGCACAAACAATTGGAAAGTGCTTGGGGAATTTTGTCCCGGTCAGAAATGTCCCAAAAATTCAATTGTCCGCAAAAGTAAAAAAAAAAAGACTATTTTTATGTGAATAAATGAGGAGGCGGAACACACCTCAATTCAAACTGTTCTTAGAAAATAAAAACTTGTTAGAAAATCATTTGAAATTGAAGTTTGAAAACAGCCTATAAATAAAAACAGTCTGCGTGCTTTGGTTTGAGGGCAGCGCGGATTAAATGCACTGTGACGTAACAATCACATTCTGGAATGGAGAGAACATTCTAACATCACGAGCATAAAAAACTCACGCTGGGGCGACCGATAGAGATATTAGGAACTCACGCTGGGGGACCGATAGAGATATTAGGAACTCACGCTGGGGCGACCGATAGAGATATTAGGAACTCACGCTGGGGCGACCGATAGAGATATTAGGAACTCACGCTGGGGCGACCGATAGAGATATTAGGAACTCACGCTGGGGCGACCGATAGAGATATTAGGAACTCACGCTGGGGCGACCGATAGAGATATTAGGAACTCACGCTGGGGCGACCGATAGAGATATTAGGAACTCACGCTGGGGCGACCGATAGAAATATTTGGAACTCACGCTGGGGCGACCGATAGAGATATTAGGTACTCACGCTGGGGCGACCGATAGAGATATTAGGTACTCACGCTGGGTCGACCGATAGAGATATTAGGTACTCACGCTGGGTCGACCGATAGAGATATTAGGAACTCACGCTGGGGGCGACCGATAGAGATATTAGGAACTCACGCTGGGGCGACCGATAGAGATATTAGGAACTCACGCTGGGGCGACCGATAGAGATATTAGGAACTCACGCTGGGGCGACCGATAGAGATATTAGGAACTCATGCTGGGGCGACCGATAGAGATATTAGGAACTCACGCTGGGGCGACCGATAGAGATATTAGGAACTCACGCTGGGGCGACCGATAGAGATATTAGGAACTCACGCTGGGGCGACCGATAGAGATATTAGGAACTCACGCTGGGGCGACCGATAGAGATATTAGGAACTCACGCTGGGGCGACCGATAGAGATATTAGGAACTCACGCTGGGGCGACCGATAGAGATATTAGGAACTCACGCTGGGGCGACCGATAGAGATATTAGGTACTCACGCTGGGGGCGACCGATAGAGATATTAGGAACTCACGCTGGGGCGACCGATAGAGATATTAGGAACTCACGCTGGGGCGACCGATAGAGATATTAGGAACTCACGCTGGGGCGACCGATAGAAATATTTGGAACTCACGCTGGGGCGACCGATAGAGATATTAGGAACTCACGCTGGGGCGACCGATAGAGATATTAGGAACTCACGCTGGGGCGACCGATAGAGATATTAGGAACTCAAGCTGGGGCGACCGATAGAGATATTAGGAACTCACGCTGGGGCGACCGATAGAGATATTTGGAACTCACGCTGGGGCGACCGATAGAGATATTAGGAACTCACGCTGGGGCGACCGATAGAGATATTAGGAACTCACGCTGGGGCGACCGATAGAGATATTAGGAACTCATGCTGGGGCGACCGATAGAGATATTAGGAACTCACGCTGGGGCGACCGATAGAGATATTAGGAACTCACGCTGGGGCGACCGATAGAGATATTAGGAACTCACGCTGGGGCGACCGATAGAGATATTAGGAACTCACGCTGGGGCGACCGATAGAGATATTAGGAACTCACGCTGGGGGCGACCGATAGGGCGACCGATAGAGATATTAGGAACTCACGCTGGGGCGACCGATAGAGATATTAGGAACTCACGCTGGGGCGACCGATAGAGATATTAGGAACTCACGCTGGGGCGACCGATAGAAATATTTGGAACTCACGCTGGGGCGACCGATAGAGATATTAGGAACTCACGCTGGGGCGACCGATAGAGATATTAGGAACTCACGCTGGGGCGACCGATAGAGATATTAGGAACTCAAGCTGGGGCGACCGATAGAGATATTAGGAACTCACGCTGGGGCGACCGATAGAGATATTTGGAACTCACGCTGGGGCGACCGATAGAGATATTAGGAACTCACGCTGGGGCGACCGATAGAGATATTAGGAACTCACGCTGGGGCGACCGATAGAGATATTAGGAACTCACGCTGGGGCGACCGATAGAGATATTAGGAACTCACGCTGGGGCGACCGATAGAGATATTAGGAACTCACACTGGGGCGACCGATAGAGATATTAGGAACTCACGCTGGGGCGACCGATAGAGATATTAGGAACTCACGCTGGGGCGACCGATAGAGATATTAGGAACTCACGCTGGGGGCGACCGATAGGGCGACCGATAGAGATATTAGGAACTCACGCTGGGGCGACCGATAGAGATATTAGGAACTCACGCTGGGGCGACCGATAGAGATATTAGGAACTCAAAGACAGATGCAACTTTATTTTATTATTTTTCACAATTTTTTTTTTTACCCATTTCAACATGACGGAGAAACAGACAGGAGTCCCTGACCTTATCTTCTCTCAAGAAGAACTATCTTATGGTATGAAGATTGTTCTTCTTGAGAGAAGATCGAGCCTTCTTCTCTCCAGAAGATGTCTGGTAGGCCCATTTAAATACCTTTTTTGGACATATATACACATAAAAACACATATACACTCAGTATATACTCAGTATATATATTTATATTCCAGGACTCCAACATTGCTCATCCTAATATTTCTATATTTCTTAATTCCTTTACTTTTTACTGTCACGTTCTGACCAGTAAAAGGGGTTATTTGTTATTGTAGTTTGGTCAGGACGTGGCAGGGGGTGTTTGTTTTATGTGGTTCGGGCTATGTATTTCGGTAGAGGGGTGTTTGGTTTATGTGGTTCGGGCTATGTATTTAGGTAGAGGGGTGTTTGTTTTATGTGGTTCGGGCTATGTATTTAGGTAGATGGTGTTTGGTTTATGTGGTCCGGGGTTTGTTAGTCTATGTTCTATGTTAGTGTATTTCTATGTTCTGTCTTGTCTATTGTAGTTCTATGTTTAGTTAATTGGGGTTGGACCTTCAATTGGAGGCAGCTGGTTATCATTGCCTCTGATTGAATGTCCTATAATTAGGAGTTTGTTTGTCATGGGGGTTTTGTGGGAGATTGTTGCTGTGTATAGCTTTGTGCCTTACCGGCCTGTTCTCTGTCATTTTGGTTTTCCTTCTTTGTCCTTTAATAAAAGAAGATGAGTGTACATTTTCCCACTGCGTCTTGGTCTAAACCCTATGACACCTGTGACATTTACATTAGGGTGTATTGTTAGATACTACTGCACTGTTGGAACCAGGAACACAAGCATTTCACTACACCCACAATAACATCTGCTAAATATGTGTATGTGACCAATAACATTTTTATTTGATTGTATTTTTGAAAGTGTTACATAATTCTCAATCCGCTTTGCGTCGTGCCTAAAAACAGCACTTAGCCGTGGTACTGTATATTAGCCATATACTGTCACGAGTTCCACCGAAGTCGTTTCCTCTCCTCGTTCGGGCGGTCGGCGTCACCGGTCTTCTAGTCATTGTCGATCCAATTTTTCATTTTCCATTTGTTTTGTCTTGTTTTCTTACACATCTGGTTTCCATTTCCATTATGAATTGTTGTGTATTTAACCCTCTGTTCCCCCCATGTCCTTGTGTGGAATTGTTTGTTTGTAAGTGCTTGTACTCTGTTACTGGTGCGCATCGGGTTTTGTACCCATGTAGGTTCGTTTTGTATTAAACTGCTCCGGCTATTACCTATCTCTGCTCTCCTGCGTCTGACTTCACTGCCACCAGGTCCGCAATCCTTACATATACCACACCTCCTCAGGCCTTATTGCTTATTAGAACACATAAGTGTATTATAAGGCATTATAAAGGTCATTAAAATAATTATAATATGTACTTCATAGAAACTGTTACCCTTTATATTCTAATAACTCACATTTTAAGATTCATTATTTCATTTATTCCATGTTAGGAACAAGACTATTTGTCTCCCTCTTGCTGTTGCATGCAGTTCCTCTCTCTCTTCCTCCCTCCCTCTGGCAGAACCAGGAAGTCCATCCCCCTTCACAAACTCTCTTCTGAGGAAACGAAACTGATCTGAGTCTCTGTGTCGTCTGTCTGTGTGAGAGTGAACAAACGTCCAAATGGCTCAACAGGGAGTTCTGCTGGACCAGGACCAGTTCTGTTGTTCTGTCTGTCTGGATCTACTGAAGGAACCAGTCGCCATCCCCTGTGGACACAGTTACTGTAGGAGCTGTATCGAGGGCTGCTGGGATCAGGATGTTCTGAAAGGGGTCTATAGCTGTCCTCAGTGCAGACAGACCTTCAGTCCGAGGCCTACGCTGAGTAAAAGTAACCTATTGGCTGAGCTAGTGGAGAAACTGAGGAAGACAGGACTCCAGGCTGCTCCCCCTCCTGCTCTGTGCTATGCTGGACCTAGAGATGTGGTGTGTGATTTCTGCACTGGGACCAGAAAGCAGAAAGCCCTCATGTCCTGTCTGGCATGTCTGGCCTCTTACTGTGAGACTCACCTCCAATCTCACTACGAATCTCCTGCTTTCAAGAAGCACAAGCTGGTCAAAGCCACCGCACAACTACAGGAGAAGATCTGCTCTCATCATGACAAACTGCTGGAGGTTTACTGTCGTACCGATCAGCAGTGTATCTGTTATCTGTGTACAATGGATGAACATAAAGGCCATGATACAGTGTCAGCTGCAGCAGAGAGGACTGAGAAACAGGTAAGACCAGAACAACTTGTTGGTGACTGTCTGATAAACAAAGAATTAAAGATACAGTAGGAACTAAGGCTGTTTGAATATGAGATCATTCAAATGAAATTGATCCTCAGCAGAACAAATATGAACACAAACCTTGAGTATATTGATATGCTAAACCAGATTCTCCAGATGTATCACCATTTTATAATGTCAAACACTATTATCATTCTGAATGGCCTTTTATGAGTCCAAAGTTCAGTCTCAACCTGTTGATACATGTAGTCCTACCATAAAAACTATAATCATTCACATAGCAACAAATAAATATCATTTAGTAAATGGACCATCCATTTTTTAGACCTTCCTCTCTATGGGCCCTATGTCACATTACTATACTATTGATCTACTGGACTAATAAAGCTTGATAGCTCATTGAAGAGTGATTCTCCACAGAGGCAGCTGGGGATGAGTCAGCAGAAGGTCCGGCAGAGATTCCAGGAGAGAGAGAAGGAGCTGAAGGAGCTCCAACAGGCTGTGGAGTCTCTCAAGGTGAGTATTGTTGACCAGAGGAGACACACCATTTCACCTGTCTCCTCCAGTCAGAGAGAGAGAGAGAGAGAGGTAGAGGGGCCCCTATCCAATCCCACTGACCCCACTGTTGGGAACAGGTTGTCACTGCTGAGGCAGTGAAGAAAGTAGAGGAGGATGGGTCAAGGCTGAGGGATCCTGAGAGGATCCCTGTGAGTAGTAGATCTGTGACAGCACAGAGGGATGGGCCAACCAGTGATATATGCTTCAGTAAGGTTGGCTTCTTAGTGTTCATAGGTTTACCTCAGGTAACTTATTATTAACTATCCTTGTAGGTTTACCTCAGGTAACTTATTATTAACTATCCTTGTAGGTTTACCTCAGGTAACGTATTATGAACTAACCTTGTAGGTTTACCTCAGGTAACTTATTATTAACTATCCTTGTAGGTTTACCTCAGGTAACTTATTATTAACTATCCTTGTAGGTTTACCTCAGGTAACTTATTATTAACTAACCTTGTAGGTTTACCTCAGGTAACTTATTATTAACTATCCTTGTAGGTTTACCTCAGGTAACTTATTATTAACTAACCTTGTAGGTTTACCTCAGGTAACTTATTATTAACTATCCTTGTAGGTTTACCTCAGGTAACTTATTATTAACTATCCTTGTAGGTTTACCTCAGGTAACTTATTATTAACTAACCTGGTAGGTTTACCTCAGGTAACTTATTATTAACTATCTTTGTAGGTTTACCACAGGTAACTTATTATTAACTATCCTTGTAGGTTTACCTCAGGTAACTTATTATTAACTAACCTGGTAGGTTTACCTCAGGTAACGTATTATTAACTATCCTTGTAGTTTTACCTCAGCTAACTTATTATTAACTCTTCTTGTAGGTTTACCTCAGGTAACGTATTATGAACTAACCTTGTAGGTTTACCTCAGGTAACTTATTATTAACTATCCTTGTAGGTTTACCTCAGGTAACTTATTATTAACTAACCTGGTAGGTTTACCTCAGGTAACTTATTATTAACTATCCTTGTAGGTTTACCACAGGTAACTTATTATTAACTATCCTTGTAGGTTTACCTCAGGTAACTTATTATTAACTAACCTGGTAGGTTTACCTCAGGTAACTTATTATTAACTATCCTTGTAGGTTTACCTCAGCTAACTTATTATTAACTATCCTTGTAGGTTTACCTCAGGTAACTTATTATTAACTATCCTTGTAGGTTTACCTCAGGTAACTTATTATTAACTAACCTTGTAGGTTTACCTCAGGTAACTTATTATTAACTATCCTTGTAGGTTTACCTCAGGTAACTTATTATTAACTATCCTTGTAGGTTTACCTCAGGTAACTTATTATTAACTATCCTTGTAGGTTTACCTCAGGTAACTTATTATTAACTATCCTTGTAGGTTTACCTCAGGTAACTTATTATTAACTATCCTTGTAGGTTTACCTCAGGTAACTTATTATTAACTAACCTTGTAGGTTTACCTCAGGTAACTTATTATTAACTATCCTTGTAGGTTTACCTCAGGTAACTTATTATTAACTATCCTTGTAGGTTTACCTCAGGTAACTTATTATTAACTATCCTTGTAGGTTTACCTCAGGTAACTTATTATTAACTATCCTTGTAGGTTTACCTCAGGTAACTTATTATTAACTATCCTTGTAGGTTTACCTCAGGTAACTTATTATTAACTAACCTTGTAGGTTTACCTCAGGTAACTTATTATTAACTAACCTTGTAGGTTTACCTCAGGTAACTTATTATTAACTATCCTGGTAGGTAACTTATTATTAACTAACCTTGTAGGTTTACCTCAGGTAACTTATTATTAACTATCCTTGTAGGTTTACCTCAGGTAACTTATTATTAACTATCCTTGTAGGTTTACCTCAGGTAACTTATTATTAACTATCCTTGTAGGTTTACCTCAGGTAACTTATTATTAACTATCCTTGTAGGTTTACCTCAGGTAACTTATTATTAACTATCCTTGTAGGTTTACCTCAGGTAACTTATTATTAACTAACCTTGTAGGTTTACCTCAGGTAACTTATTATTAACTAACCTTGTAGGTTTACCTCAGGTAACTTATTATTAACTATCCTGGTAGGTAACTTATTATTAACTAACCTTGTAGGTTTACCTCAGGTAACTTATTATTAACTATCCTTGTAGGTTTACCTCAGGTAACTTATTATTAACTATCCTTGTAGGTTTACCTCAGGTAACTTATTATTAACTATCCTTGTAGGTTTACCTCAGGTAACTTATTATTAACTAACCTTGTAGGTTTACCTCAGGTAACTTATTATTAACTATCCTTGTAGGTTTACCTCAGGTAACTTATTATTAACTATCCTTGTAGGTTTACCTCAGGTAACTTATTATTAACTATCCTTGTAGGTTTACCTCAGGTAACTTATTATTAACTATCCTTGTAGGTTTACCTCAGGTAACTTATTATTAACTAACCTTGTAGGTTTACCTCAGGTAACTTATTATTAACTATCCTTGTAGGTTTACCTCAGGTAACTTATAATTAACTATCCTTGTAGGTTTACCTCAGGTAACTTATTATTAACTAACCTTGTAGGTTTACCTCAGGTAACTTATTATTAACTAACCTTGTAGGTTTACCTCAGGTAACTTATTATTAACTATCCTTGTAGGTTTACCTCAGGTAACTGATTATTAACTAACCTTGTAGGTTTACCTCAGGTAACTTATTATTAACTAACCTTGTAGGTTTACCTCAGCTAACTTATTATTAACTATCCTTGTAGGTTTACCTCAGGTAACTTATTATTAACTAACCTTGTAGGTTTACCTCAGGTAACTTATTATTAACTATCCTTGTAGGTTTACCTCAGGTAACTTATTATTAACTATCCTTGTAGGTTTACCTCAGGTAACTTATTATTAACTATCCTTGTAGGTTTACCTCAGGTAACTTATTATTAACTATCCTTGTAGGTTTACCTCAGGTAACTTATTATTAACTAACCTTGTAGGTTTACCTCAGGTAACTTATTATTAACTAACATTGTAGGTTTACCTCAGGTAACTTATTATTAACTATCCTGGTAGGTAACTTATTATTAACTAACCTTGTAGGTTTACCTCAGGTAACTTATTATTAACTATCCTTGTAGGTTTACCTCAGGTAACTTATTATTCACTATCCTTGTAGGTTTACCTCAGGTAACTTATTATTAATTATCCTTGTAGGTTTACCTCAGGTAACTTATTATTAACTATCCTTGTAGGTTTACCTCAGGTAACTTATTATTAACTATCCTTGTAGGTTTACCTCAGGTAACTTATTATTAACTAACCTTGTAGGTTTACCTCAGGTAACTTATTCTTAACTAACCTTGTAGGTTTACCTCAGTTAACTTATTATTAACTATCCTGGTAGGTAACTTATTATTAACTAACCTTGTAGGTTTACCTCAGGTAACTTATTATTAACGATCCTTGTAGGTTTACCTCAGGTAACTTATTATTAACTATCCTTGTAGGTTTACCTCAGGTAACTTATTATTAACTATCCTTGTAGGTTTACCTCAGGTAACTTATTATTAACTAACCTTGTAGGTTTACCTCAGGTAACTTATTATTAACTATCCTTGTAGGTTTACCTCAGGTAACTTATTATTAACTATCCTTGTAGGTTTACCTCAGGTAACTTATTATTAACTATCCTTGTAGGTTTACCTCAGGTAACTTATTATTAACTAACCTTGTAGGTTTACCTCAGGTAACTTATTATTAACTATCCTTGTAGGTTTACCTCAGGTAACTTATTATTAACTATCCTTGTAGGTTTACCTCAGGTAACTTATTATTAACTATCCTTGTAGGTTTACCTCAGGTAACTTATTATTAACTATCCTTGTAGGTTTACCTCAGGTAACTTATTATTAACTAACCTTGTAGGTTTACCTCAGGTAACTTATTATTAACTAACCTTGTAGGTTTACCTCAGGTAACTTATTATTAACTATCCTGGTAGGTAACTTATTATTAACTAACCTTGTAGGTTTACCTCAGGTAACTTATTATTAACTATCCTTGTAGGTTTACCTCAGGTAACTTATTATTAACTATCCTTGTAGGTTTACCTCAGGTAACTTATTATTAACTATCCTTGTAGGTTTACCTCAGGTAACTTATTATTAACTATCCTTGTAGGTTTACCTCAGGTAACTTATTATTAACTATCCTTGTAGGTTTACCTCAGGTAACTTATTATTAACTAACCTTGTAGGTTTACCTCAGGTAACTTATTATTAACTAACCTTGTAGGTTTACCTCAGGTAACTTATTATTAACTATCCTGGTAGGTAACTTATTATTAACTAACCTTGTAGGTTTACCTCAGGTAACTTATTATTAACTATCCTTGTAGGTTTACCTCAGGTAACTTATTATTAACTATCCTTGTAGGTTTACCTCAGGTAACTTATTATTAACTAGTTTTCAGCTACTTGGTGAGGAAGCTCACTGTTCACCTGGTTATATATTGTAGTGGCTTACAGGGATGGTTGGTGCAAAGCCTTCAAACGTTAAACATGTTCTGGTCATGGTTAACTGTATATATATTTTTTATATATATAAAAAGGTGTAAATTCTCAACAAATTGCATGTCCCTGTTCTCTTTTTCAAGATGTGGCCGATTTAAACAGTCAGAAGAAAAAAAAAAGAAATAACCTTTTTTTATTTGTTTCTAAATGGCTGCTGGGTAACATGATAATCGTTGAAATCTGTTGGTTCGTAGACATCAAATAGAGAGAATGCTCTGCAGGTTCACTGAGTTGTTAAACCTAATGGATAGGTGGAGATCATTGATTTGTGTCTCTGACTCATTTGCTACCTCAGATTATGAGCCTATCAAGTGTGGTGAATGAGGTATGTAGTTCCCACAGAAGACCACAGGGAGGAGCAAGAGAGATATAAACCCATACAGTTTATCTCTTTAAATACCCTGAACCTAACAATCAATCTAATGTATTTATAAAGACCTTTTTACATCAGCAGATGTCACAAAGTGCTGTACAGAAACTCTAACCCTACGTATAACCTATTTTATCCTGAACCCTAATTCTAGGGTAGGGTAGCCTAGAACACACAAACAGATTATCAACCATTTCCAATGCCATACAACACTGCGTGACCAGCTCTGAAACTAGATTGCATAGCGGAGAAGGTATGGTGGGATTGGAAATGGTCGGTAATCTGTTTGTTAACTTTGCTTTTGAAGACCTAAGAAAGGCAGGGCAGGATGGATATAGGTCTGTAGCAGTTTGGGTCTAGAGTGTCTCCCCCTTTGAAGAGGGGGATGACCGCGGCAGCTTTCCAATGTTTGGAGATCTCAGACGATGCGAAAGAGAGGTTGAACAGTGGTGGTGATATGTTTAGAAAGAGAGGGTCCAGATTTTCTAGTCCAGCTGATTTGTAGGGGTCCAGGTTGTCTAGCCCAGCTGATTTGTAGGGGTCCAGATTGTCTAGTCCAGCTGATTTGTAGGGATCCAGGTTGTCTAGTCCAGCTGATTTGTAGGGGTCCAGGTTGTCTAGTCCAGCTGATTTGTAGGGGTCCAGATTGTCTAGTCCAGCTGATTTGTAGGGGTCCAGGTTGTCTAGTCCAGCTGATTTGTAGGGTTCCAGGTTGTCTAGTCCAGCTGATTTGTAGGGGTCCAGGTTGTCTAGCCCAGCTGATTTGTAGGGGTCCAGGTTGTCTAGCCCAGCTGATTTGTAGGGGTCCAGGTTGTCTAGTCCAGCTGATTTGTAGGGGTCCAGGTTGTCTAGTCCAGCTGATTTGTAGGGGTCCAGGTTGTCTAGTCCAGCTGATTTGTAGGGGTCCAGGTTGTCTAGTCCAGGTGATTTGTAGGGGTCCAGGTTGTCTAGTCCAGCTGATTTGTAGGGGTCCAGGTTGTCTAGTCCAGGTGATTTGTAGGGGTCCAGGTTGTCTAGCCCAGGTGATTTGTAGGGGTCCAGGTTGTATAGTCCAGCTGATTTGTAGGGGTCCAGGTTGTCTAGTCCAGCTGATTTGTAGGGGTCCAGGTTGTCTAGTCCAGCTGATTTGTAGGGGTCCAGGTTGTCTAGCCCAGCTGATTTGTAGGGGTCCAGGTTGTCTAGTCCAGCTGATTAGTAGGGGTCCAGGTTGTCTAGCCCAGCTGATTTGTAGGGGTCCAGGTTGTCTAGTCCAGCTGATTTGTAGGGGTCCAGGTTGTCTAGCCCAGCTGATTTTTAGGGGTCCAGGTTGTCTAGTCCAGCTGATTTGTAGGGGTCCAGGTTTTGCTCTTTCAGAACATCAGCTATCTGGATTTGGGTGAAGGAGAAGCTGGGGAGGTTTGGGTGAGTTGATGTGGGGGGTGCAGAGCTGTTGGCCGGGGTTGGGGTAGCCAGGAGGAAAGCATGGCCAGCCGTAGAGAAATGCTTATTGTAATTCTCCATTATCGTGGATTTATCGGTGGTAACACTGTTTCCTATCCTCAGTGCAGTGGGCAGCTGGGAGAAGATGCTCTTATTCTCCATGGACTTTACAATGTCCCAGAACTTTTTGGAGTTTGTGCTACAGGATGTTACAATTTTACACGCAATGTGTTTTTACTTTACTATGTTAGTGTAATGAGGATGACAAGTCTCTCTCTCTCTCTCTCTCTCTCTCTCTCTCTCTCTCTCTCTCTCTCTGTCTCTCTCTCTCTTTCTCTCTCTCTCTCTCTCTCTCTCTCTCTCTCTCTCTCTCTGTCTCTCTCTCTCTTTCTCTCTCTCTCTCTCTCTGTCCCTCTCTCTCTCTCTCTCTCTCTCTCTCTCTCTCTCTCTCTCTCTCTCTCTCTCTCTCTCTCTCTCGCTCTCTCTCTGTCCCTCTCTCTCGCTCTCTCTCTCGCTCCTCTCTCTCGCTCTCTCTCTCTCTCTCGCTCTCTCGCTCTCTCTCTCTCTGTCTCTGTCTCGCTCTCTCTCTCGCTCTCGCTCTCTCTCTCTCTCTCTCTCTCTGTCTCTGTCTCTGTCTCTCTCTCTCTCTCAACAGCGCTCTGCACAGGCAGCAGTGAAGGACAGTGATCAGATCTTTACTGTGCTGATCCGCTCCATTGAGAGAAGGAGCTCTGAGGTGAAGGAGCTGATCAGAGCCCAAGAGAAGGCTCAAGTGAGTGAAGCTGAAGGAGTCCTGGAGCAACTGAAGCAGGAGATAGCTGAGCTGAGGAAGAGAAGCACTGAGCTGGAGCAGCTCTCACACACAGAGGATCACATCCATTTCCTCCAGGTAACTAAACTGTCTTGTTACATGTGATATGAAATTAACTTCATGTGAAACTATTCATCTCAATCATTATGTTGTCCTGTCTGTCCCTCTCTCTCTCTCTGTCCCTCCCTCCTCTCTCTCTCTCTCTGTCCCTCTCTCTCTGTCCCTCTCTCTCTCTCTGTCCCTCTCTCTCTGTCTCTCTCTCTCTGTCCCTCTCTCTCTCTCTGTCCCTCTCTCTCTCTGTCCCTCTGTCTCTCTGTCCCTCTCTGTCCCTCTCTGTCCCTCTCTCTCTGTCCCTCTCTGTCCCTCTCTCTCTCTCTCTCTCTGTCCCTCTCTCTGTCCCTCTCTCTGTCCCTCTTTCTCTCTCTCTCTCTCTCTCTCTCTCTCTCTCTCTCTCTCTCTCTCTCTGTCCCTCTCTCTCTCCCTCTCTCTCTCTCTCTCTCTCTCTCTCTCTCTGTCCCTCTCTCTCTCTCTCTGTCCCTCTCTCTCTCTGTCCCTCTCTGTTCCTCTGTCTCTCTGTCCCTCTGTCTCTCTGTCCCTCTGTCTCTCTGTGTCCCTCTCTCTCTGTGTCCCTATGTGTCACCCTGTCCCCCTGTCTCTCTGTCTGTGTCCTCCTGTCCCTCTGTCTGTGTCCCCCTGTCCCCCTGTCTGTGTCCCCCCTCTCTCTGTGTCCCTCTTTATGTGTCTCTCTGTCCCTCTGTGTCCCTCT
This sequence comes from Salmo trutta, assembly GCF_901001165.1. Taxonomy (NCBI): domain Eukaryota; kingdom Metazoa; phylum Chordata; class Actinopteri; order Salmoniformes; family Salmonidae; genus Salmo; species Salmo trutta. Next base: position 2,990,469 of record NW_021822911.1, on the reverse strand, counting down.
TTCTGTGTCCCTCTGTCCCTCTCTCTCTCTCCCTCTGTCCCTCTCTCTCTCTCTCTCTGTCTTTCTCTGTCTCTGTCTCTCTCTGTCTCTCTCTCTGTCTCTCTCTCTCTCTCTCCCTCTCTCTCTGTCTCTCTCTGTCTGTCTGTCTCTCTCTCTGTCTCTGTCTCTCTCTCTATCTGTCTCTCTCTGTCTCTCTCTGTCTCTGTCTCTCTGTCTCTGTCTCTGTCTCTGTCTCTCTCTCTCTCTGTCTCTCTCTCTCTCCAGAGTTATCAGTCTCTCTCCAGTATCAGTGTATCTTCAGACTTACCCAGCATCGTTGTCCGTCCTCTTCAGTACTTTGGAGATGTGAGTAAGACTGTGTCTGAACTGAGAGAGAAACTAGAAGACTTCCTTAAAGGAGAATGGACCAAGATCTCCACTACAGGTGTGTTGAAAACAATCAGAACATCAACTTTAGACCATTGAAAGTTCCCTACTAGTCATATACATGTGGAATATGGTATGATGATAACATTCCCTCTCTCTGTCAATGTGTTTGTGTGTCTGTAGTGAATATAGTGGAGGTTGTTCTGCCTCCAGAGCCCAAGACCAGAGAACAGTTGTTACAATGTGAGTCTCTTTATTGTGAAGTAACTAACAGTCTCTTTTTACTGCCACTCCTAACAATCCCTCTAGAAATATATATCAATAGTAGATCTAATCAAAGACTGGGTATCTGTCTGACTCCTCATGTTTCTCTGGTTTGATCTCTGCTGTGCTCTAATCAAAGACAGGGTAGATACAGTATCTGACTTAACTTATTGTTCTGACTCCCCTCATTGGTCTCTGCTCTTCTCCCAGATTCCTGTCAGCTCACACTGGACCCAAACACAGCAGGCACACGCCTCTCTCTGTCTGAAGGGAACAGAAAGGTGACCCGTACACGCCAAGTTCAACCATATCCTGACCATCCAGACAGATTCACCAACATATTCCAGGTTCTGTGTAGAGAGGGTCTGTCTGGACGCTGTTACTGGGAGGTAGAGTGGAGTGGTTGTAATGTTGTTACAGCAGTCTCATATAAAGACATCAGAAGAACAGAGACAGATAATATATTTGGATACAATAACAAGTCCTGGAGTTTATTGTGCTATAGAGGTGGTTATTGTTTCAGACACAATAATGTTGAGACTAAAGGATTATGCCCTCAGTCCTCCAGAGTAGGAGTGTACCTGGATCACAATGCAGGTACTCTGTCCTTCTACAGTGTCTCTGACACAATAACCCTCCTCCACAGAGTCCAGACCACATTCACTCAGACCCTCTATCCTGGGTTTTATGTCGATGGTACTGCTGAGCTGGTTAAACTGTAGTAGGGTCCACATAGATACTAGTCACGCTGGTGTAGTCTATAGCTGAGCTGGTTAAACTGTAGTAGGGTCCACATAGATACTAGTCATGCTGGTGTAGTCTATAGCTGAGCTGGTTAAACTGTAGTAGGGTCCACATAGATACTAGTCACGCTGGTGTAGTCTATAGCTGAGCTGGTTAAACTGTAGTAGGGTCCACATAGATACTAGTCATGCTGGTGTAGTCTATAGCTGAGCTGGTTAAACTGTAGTAGGGTCCACATAGATACTAGTCGTGCTGGTGTAGTCTATAGATGAGCTGGTTAAACTGTAGTAGGGTCCACATAGATACTAGTCATGCTGGTGTAGTCTATAGCTGAGCTGGTTAACTGTAGTAGGGTCCACATAGATACTAGTCGTGCTGGTGTAGTCTATAGCTGAGCTGGTTAAACTGTAGTAGGGTCCACATAGATACTAGTCATGCTGGTGTAGTCTATAGCTGAGCTGGTTAAACTGTAGTAGGGTCCACATAGATACTAGTCACGCTGGTGTAGTCTATAGCTGAGCTGGTTAAACTGTAGTAGGGTCCACATAGATACTAGTCACGCTGGTGTAGTCTATAGCTGAGCTGGTTAAACTGTAGTAGGGTCCACATAGATACTAGTCATGCTGGTGTAGTCTATAGCTGAGCTGGTGTTAAACTGTAGTAGGGTCCACATAGATACTAGTCATGCTGGTGTAGTCTATAGCTGAGCTGGTTAAACTGTAGTAGGGTCCACATAGATACTAGTCATGCTGGTGTAGTCTATAGCTGAGCTGGTTAAACTGTAGTAGGGTCCACATAGATACTAGTCATGCTGGTGTAGTCTATAGCTGAGCTGGTTAAACTGTAGTAGGGTCCACATAGATACTAGTCATGCTGGTGTAGTCTATAGCTGAGCTGGTTAAACTGTAGTAGTGTCCACATAGATACTAGTCATGCTGGTGTAGTCTATAGCTGAGCTGGTTAAACTGTAGTAGGGTCCACATAGATACTAGTCATGCTGGTGTAGTCTATAGCTGAGCTGGTTAAACTGTAGTAGGGTCCACATAGATACTAGTCATGCTGGTGTAGTCTATAGCTGAGCTGGTTAAACTGTAGTGGGGTCCACATAGATACTAGTCATGCTGGTGTAGTCTATAGCTGAGCTGGTTAAACTGTAGTAGGGTCCACATAGATACTAGTCACGCTGGTGTAGTCTATAGCTGAGCTGGTTTAAACTGTAGTAGGGTCCACATAGATACTAGTCACGCTGGTGTAGTCTATAGCTGAGCTGGTTAAACTGTAGTAGGGTCCACATAGATACTAGTCACGCTGGTGTAGTCTATAGCTGAGCTGGTTAAACTGTAGTAGGGTCCACATAGATACTAGTCATGCTGGTGTAGTCTATAGCTGAGCTGGTTAAACTGTAGTAGGGTCCACATAGATACTAGTCATGCTGGTGTAGTCTATAGCTGAGCTGGTTAAACTGTAGTAGGGTCCACATAGATACTAGTCATGCTGGTGTAGTCTATAGCTGAGCTGGTTAAACTGTAGTAGGGTCCACATAGATACTAGTCATGCTGGTGTAGTCTATAGCTGAGCTGGTTAAACTGTAGTAGGGTCCACATAGATACTAGTCATGCTGGTGTAGTCTATAGCTGAGCTGGTTAAACTGTAGTAGGGTCCACATAGATACTAGTCACGCTGGTGTCGTCTATAGCTGAGCTGGTTAAACTGTAGTAGGGTCCACATAGATACTAGTCATGCTGGTGTAGTCTATAGCTGAGCTGGTTAAACTGTAGTAGGGTCCACATAGATACTAGTCATGCTGGTGTAGTCTATAGCTGAGCTGGTTAAACTGTAGTAGGGTCCACATAGATACTAGTCATGCTGGTGTAGTCTATAGCTGAGCTGGTTAAACTGTAGTAGGGTCACATAGATACTAGTCATGCTGGTGTAGTCTATAGCTGAGCTGGTTAAACTGTAGTAGGGTCCACATAGATACTAGTCATGCTGGTGTAGTCTATAGCTGAGCTGGTTAAACTGTAGTAGGGTCCACATAGATACTAGTCACGCTGGTGTAGTCTATAGCTGAGCTGGTTAAACTGTAGTAGGGTCCACATAGATACTAGTCATGCTGGTGTAGTCTATAGCTGAGCTGGTTAAACTGTAGTAGTGTCCACATAGATACTAGTCATGCTGGTGTAGTCTATAGCTGAGCTGGTTAAACTGTAGTAGGGTCCACATAGATACTAGTCATGCTGGTGTAGTCTATAGCTGAGCTGGTTAAACTGTTGTAGGGTCCACATAGATACTAGTCATGCTGGTGTAGTCTATAGCTGAGCTGGTTAAACTGTAGTAGGGTCCACATAGATACTAGTCATGCTGGTGTAGTCTATAGCTGAGCTGGTTAAACTGTAGTAGGGTCCACATAGATACTAGTCACGCTGGTGTAGTCTATAGCTGAGCTGGTTAAACTGTAGTAGGGTCCACATAGATACTAGTCATGCTGGTGTAGTCTATAGCTGAGCTGGTTAAACTGTAGTAGGGTCCACATAGATACTAGTCATGCTGGTGTTGATGGTCCCCAGATGTGATGATTTATTCTGCTCTGTTTTATCTACAATCCTTATTTTCTGACTGATTTGAATTTGAAGAGATTTAAGGTTTTCATATTTGATAAAATACAATGTCCATTTCCATGAATCATGATGTCTGGTGTTGATGTATATTGGTTGTCATTCAGAACCATTGATATGTTTTCTCAGTTGGTTCTCTGTCTCTATGTAATTCTCCTCAGTATCATTGATCAGCTCGGCCCTAATTGATGTGTTCTCTGTCACCTGGAGCTGCATGGAAAATGGTCCAGGAACAAAAGGACAATTCAGGACTAGTCAGCCCACTACAAGCTGGTATCACTTACTTTCTACTAAAGTATATGGACTGGTTTCCCAGACACAGATTAATCCTAGTCCTGGACTAAAAAGCGTGTTCAATGTAGATGTCCAGGAAACCGTCCCTAAATGTGTCATCTTTCATCCTCCCATTCTGCTCAGTCCAGCAACATTAAACCTGTCCAGCAGGAGGTGCTATTGACCAAACAATAAAACCAGCAGATATCTGGACTTGCCACTCAGTATATCAGTAATGTTCAGAATAGTACTTTAATATCATTGGAGATTGATGGTCTTTTTAATCCACTATCCAGAGTCAGGAACAGATGAAGTTAGGTCTGCTACTGTTCAGTGATTAAATATGATTTATGGTGATGGGAAATAAAAAAAATCCAACACTAAACTTCTAGTAATAGTTTTCCTTTGTCATTTACTCCAAGGTGTGTCTTTAAGTTGTAAATGGATTGTGTGGAGGTGAGCTGGTGGTGTGGCTGATAGAATAGAATGAAAAGGGAGGAAGACGAAGAGGGGAGGAGTGAAGGGCTGTTCAAGAAACCAGATGAGGAAGAGAAAGATGTTCAGGGGAATTACTGGTCTCTGTTCCAAATGGTTCCCTATTCCCTACGTAGTGCACTATGGTGCTTCTGACCAGGTCTAAAGTAGTGTTCTACGTAGGGAATAGGGGGTAGATTTATTAGAATATCATGCTTTAGTGTTTGTCACAAAACAATATTAGATCTCCACCCTCCCACACATTGTTATGTTGTCTGGTTGTTCCTCTGTTGTTCCTGATTGAAAATCCATTAACAATGAATCACAAACTAATGATATTCCAGTTGTGTTTAGACATCTTCATGTCTGACGTCTTGAGAGAAGATAAGGTCAGGGACTCCTGACTGACTCTCTGTCATGTTGAAATAGGTCCTCCTGTCTTACTTTCTGTCATGTTGAGATTGGTTAGTTCTTCTTGAGAGAACTAACCCAAAATTAGTCCAACTAACCCAAAATTAGTCGAAAGGCTAAGGGATTTTCTAAATAGCTCAGTCTTATCACTCAATATGAGTCAAAATCTGTCACTTCCAGGACTGCTCATTTTGTCAAAAATGAAAAAATGAAAAAAATAACAACTCACAGCTGTGTTAATAGACCCAACTCAAACATCTGCTATCTTGAAATGTCCAAAAAAGGTATTTAAATGGGCCTACCAGACATCTTCTTGAGAGAAGATAAGGTCAGGGACTCCTGACTGACTTTACTCTCCGTCATGTTGAAATAGGTTCTCCTGTCTTACGCTCTTTGCATTGTCGCTCATTGTGTTTATTCCCATGTGTTTGGGAAGTTTGTTTTTGCTTCAGTGTTATTAAAAACACCACTCCCTGTGTTCGTTGCTTCCTGCGCCTCGTTCCTGCAACGCGACTACCAAAGCCCTTACAGCGACGAGGAGGAGGGCAAGAAAGAGGAAGAGGAGGAGGAAGAGGAAGACAAAGAGTGGAAATATCTGATGAAATTCGAGCAACAGTTATAGACCATGTTCTTGTCCATGGACGGACAACGAGGGAAGCAGGACTTAGAGTGCAACCCAGTTTGAGGTGATTTTCTGTGTCCACCATAGTAAGGACATTCAGAGAAGAGAACAGGTACAGTATACTACCGTATTTTTGTAATTGCTAATTTACTGTACTACACTCTATGCAGCTGTTTCAATAGACATTTGTAAAGTTAATCACTGTATGTATTGTACTGCATGAATATGTTTTGTAACTGCACAACTACTCTTTGTAGAATTGCAAGGCTGCCACATGCAGGTGGAAGGACAGCTATATTCACTCGGGAGCAAGAGGCCGTTATAGTTGGCATGGTCCTTCAAGATAATACGACTCAGAGAAATCCAGGAACGACTGATACAAGACAACACACACTTCCAGGGAATCGACAGTGTGAGCATTTCCACAATTGACCGTGTCCTCCGTCGTAACAGGATGCGAATGAAACAAGTATTCAGAGTACCTTTTGAGCGCAACTCACCAAGGGTGAAAGAACTGTGAGCTCAGTATGTGCAAGTAAGTGTACATTCAGAAACATTTACTGTAATCCAGAATGTCTACAGTACTAACACATACTATGTGAATGACATTACTCTTCAGTACATACAATGTATGTGAATCAGAAGTGCATACAGTAGGCCTAATTGTACTCTACAGTATAGCACTGTCTCTGTACGACTTACAAAATCCTACATGCAGTATATTGTATTTCTACACAGACAATATTTGACTTGGAATCCTTGGACAGACCCCATGAGTTCATCTTTTGTCGATGAAGCAGGCTTCGATTTAACAAAGAGGAGAAGGAGAGGCCCGAAACATGATTGGACAGCGGGGCCATTGTTGAAGTCCCTGGTCAACGAGGTGGCAATGTCACAATCTGTGTTGCTATCAGCAACCATGGTGTTCTACATCACCATGTTACACTCGGGCCATATAACACCCAGCACCTTCTAAGATGTATGGCCAATCTAAGAGATATTTTATTTGAGCAGCAGGGTCAAGAGCTAAATGAGAATCCCATCCCCACCTATGTGATAGTGTGGGACAATGTCAGTTTCCAGTGAGCTGCTCAGGTAAGGGAATTGGTTTAACATCAATTGGCAGTTTATGAACTTGTACCTCCCTCCATACTCGCCCTTTCCTGAATCCGATTGAGGAGTTTTTTCTCCTCTTGGAGATGGAAAGTGTATGATAGACAACCCTACACCAGGGTAAATCTGCTGCAAGCCATGGATTTAGCCTGTGGTGATATAGGTGAGGAATCATGTCAGGGCTGGATACGGCACACAAGAGGCTTCTTCCCCCGTTGCCTCAGGCGGGACAATATTGCTTGTGATGTTGACGAAGTGCTCTGGTCTGACCCAGCCCAAAGACAAGAAGAAGCACATTGATCACATGTTTACTCCTTTGATTTTTGTCCCTTTTAGTATTGTATACTGTAGTACAGTGCATTGTAGGCTGTATACTGTACAATGGACAAATTGTATGGCCCTGAACATTGTGCTTTTCCATTTATTAACAGTACTGACTGCTCAATAGATTTTGACTGGTTGCAGGTTCATATCAACAAAGAACAAGAATTACAGTATCACAGAGACAAAGGACAAGTTTGTGAGATGCAGGGTACAGTACTGTAACAATAGTGTGTGAGATGCAGGGTACAGGACTGTAACAATAGTGTGTGAGATGCAGGGTACAGGACTGTAACAATAGTTTGTGAGATGCAGGGTACAGTACTGTAACAATAGTGTGTGAGATGCAGGGTACAGGACTGTAACAATAGTGTGTGAGATGCAGGGTACAGTACTGTAACAATAGGGGTACAAGGAGCAGGAAGAACAAAAAACTAAATTGCAAAGAGCAAAGCAGAGTACTAATTTCTGATCCATGTTGAGCTACTATGATAGAACATGTTTTCGTTCATCAAAAGACAATGACGGAAAAATATGAATATTTATTTAGATTAAAAATGTACTTCTCCCTGAGAATTTTGTATGTTTTGAACAATGTGTTTTCTATTTTTCGGGTGTATTGTTTACTGACTGCTTGAGAGTGTATATCATTTTGATCACTTTGTTTATGATTTGAGAGCAGTGTTTGATTTTGAACACAGGTAAAACTGTTTTGAGGTGAATGTTTCATTTTGCGAGAGGAGTTAGAGTTTATGTAAATAGTGCTTGAAGATGAGGAGAGGAGAGGAGTCAGAGGTTATATAAATAGTGCTTGAAGATGAGGTTTTGTGTTTAATGTTTTCAGGAAATGGAGCAAGGTTTCAGAAATTGTGTTTTAGCAATTGAGAAAAACTGTAATGACTCTGATGAGTGTCCAACTTCAATCACCTAGGCAACAACCTTGCATGGACAATCTATGTGAAATATAATAACCAGGGTGACTATAGAGTGGGCAACAGTTCATCACTCAGGAGTCAATGTCATGTCTGTTGTCTTTTTTCAGAGAGAGAGAGAGAGAGAGAGAGAGAGAGAGAGAGAAAGTTGAAAGTTGTCACAGATGCAAACAATTTAAAACACTATAGTAAATTTTATTTATATTTTCTAGTCTGAGAGGTTCTGAAAAGTATGAATAATAACAATGGCTGGGCTGATGAGCAGTTCAGTGAGTTGGAGCCTTTGATTGCCCTGCCTCTGTATTACTGAATGAAAGAGAGCCCAGCCCTGAAATGAATCACCCTGATGATCCTCTGACCTCAACATAACAATGACGTAGGCAACCACCTTGGATGGACAATCAATGCAAGGTGTTAATCTCATCTCCTGAATGATCAATTTAACACAACTTTAAACCCAGGTTTTTTTCTTGTTTCGATATTTAAATGTTGAAAAAGGGTTGTGCCTATCTGAGTGTGTATATAATGGCCTTCTCCAGAGAAGTCATTCTCAATAGAACTTTATACTGAGAGAGAACACACTTCCAAGGAGCTGATTTTGGATTGTTATATATATATATATATATATACATACTTCTGTGAATATCTGAACCATTTGCATCCAAAAATAAACTGCTCACATTCTGGAGATAAACTTTGTAAGGACTGTGTGTTTTGTGTAAATAGTTTCTGAAAAGAAGTGTGTCCAGCTCAAACGCTGATTGTTGCGTCATTGGTAACTGTCCGTTTTAAAGAGGGTTCTAAACGAGCGTTCTAAAAGAGCGTTCTAAATGAGTGTTCTAAAGGAGCGTTCTAAACGAGCGTTCTAAACGAGTGTTCTAAACGAGCGTTCTAAATGAGTGTGTCCAGCTCAAACGCTGATTGTTGCGTCATTGTAAAGTGTCTGTTGTAACGGGGTTCCAACCTACTAATCAACCCGCTTCAGGGACTGTAGAACGGCTGGTAGGAATAATAACAATGGCTGGGCTGATGGGCACTTCAGTGACTTGGAGCCTTTGATTGCCCTGCCTCTGGGAGCCTGTCCACTTGTTACATGATTACTGAGTGAAAGAGAGCCTATGAAAGTTTTCATGGAGGGTGGGTGACCCCCTTGGTGGCTGAACCTGAGATCAATGAGAGAACTTGTCAGAAAAAACGACAGAGTCCCACTTTCTCTGTCATTGTACAAAGTAGAGAGTGGGGGAAAAATGTGTAAAAATGTATACAGAGGCTCTGGAATTTGTCATAAAAAAAATACAAATAAAAATAGTGGAAAAGGATTAAAATAAAGTTCCAACAGTACATGAGATGATCAGACTGAACCAACTGCTATCTTAAAATGTTTATTCAGTTAGGAAACAGAGGATGTATTACATAAAGTTATCACAGAATTAAAGTTATCACACAATTAAATAATAAATCCTCACTCACACAGACAAACATGGCTTCATTATTGTTCACAGTTTATTATCATAGTTTCTCACAGATCCTGGCTTCCACTGTTAGAATGGCTGAGCGAGAGGAGGTGGGGCTTTTTTCATAGCCTGAGAGAGGGAGAGAGAGAGACATTCAGTTTTACTAGAGGGGTTGGGTGCGCCCCCTGTTGGCTGAACCCGGGTGGGAGGTTCCCCCTTAGCAAGCAATGGACCCCAGCACACCACTGAAGCCATTAAGAATTATATTCAAAAACACACCTGGTAACCTGTTCAATCACCAGGCACACGGCTCAACATAGTTCAATGACAGAGACTGTGGACTTAGAATAATTTTGGGTAAAAAAAACATTGTGAAAATTAATAAAATAAAGTTGCAGCGGTCTTTGATACGCTCAAAATTAACTAACTGCTATCTTGAAATGTAGAGAAAGTGTTTTAAAATAGGCATCCTATCATTTGAAAATTAGTTGAAAGGCTAAGTGATTCTCCTCCTGACAAGAAGTTGACAGCCTTCAAACATAGTGCAAAAAAAGTGGTCCCAAAAAATATGTCAAAATGAATAAAAAAATTATACAGCTGTTTTTAATAAGATCAAACTGAACTAACTGCTATCTTGAAATGTTGAAAAAGTGTTTTTAAATAGCTCAATCTTATCACTCAATATGAGTCAAAATCTGTCACTTCCAGGACTGCTCATTTTGTCAAAAATGAAAAAATGAAAAAAATAACAACTCACAGCTGTGTTAATAGACCCAACTCAAACATCTGCTATCTTGAAATGTCCAAAAAGGTATTTAAATGGGCCTACCAGACATCTTCTTGAGAGAAGATAAGGTCAGGGACTCCTGACTGACTTTACTCTCCGTCATGTTGAAATATGACAAAAGCTCTAGGCTGTTTTTAACCACTTCCGGTTGTCACAAGAAGTTCTTACTCAACACACGTTGTCTTTGGGGTAGACATAAACAGAATCCTGAATAAGAAGTCTCTACCTTAATAATTGACTGAATGACACATGGTTGAGTTGCGTGATTTTCACTATCCGCAGGTGGCCATATGACAATAGCTCTAGGCTGTTTTTAACAACTTCCGGTTGTCACAGGAAGCTCTACCCCAAAGACAACGTGTGTTGAGTAAGAACATCCTGTGACAACCGGAAGCTATTGTCATATAACCTGCACATAGTGAAAATCAGTAGTACTGCTAGGTTTAATACAGTGATAATATATATCTATCTCACAGAGAAATCAGTAGTACTGCTAGGTTTTATACAGTAATAATATATATCTGCCTCACAGAGAAATCAGTAGTACTGCCTGGTTTAACACAGTAATAATATATATCTGCCTCACAGAGAAATCAGTAGTACTGCTAGGTTTTACACAGTAATAATATATATCTGCCTCTCAGAGAAATCAGTAGTACTGCCTGGTTTAACACAGTAATAATATATATCTGCCTCACAGAGAAATCAGTAGTACTGCTAGGTTTAACACAGTAATAATATATATCTGCCTCTCAGAGAAATCAGTAGTACTGCTAGGTTTAATACAGTAATAATATATATCTGCCTCTCAGAGAAATCAGTAGTACTGCTAGGTTTTATACAGTAATAATATATATCTGCCTCTCAGAGAAATCAGTAGTACTGCTAAATTTAATACAGTGATAATATATATCTGTCTCACAGAGAAATCAGTAGTACTGCTAGGTTTTATACAGTAATAATATATATCTGCCTCTCAGAGAAATCAGTAGTACTGCTAGGTTTAATACAGTAATAATATATATCTGCCTCTCAGAGAAATCAGTAGTACTGCTAGGTTTAACACAGTCAAATGTACAAAGAACTACGTTTAATAAAGAACTGTGCAAATTATACATGAATTATTAATTACAGTAATATGAGATCTGTATGTATAGCATTTAGTTTTGAATTTAGCAGTTGTTTTTATCCAGGGACTGCTTTCCCAAAAGCATCTTAAAACTTCTTGAGGCTACCTGGGACGTTAGCGTGCCACCTGTGGCGCACCCTATCAACAGCAGGTGCATTTCAAGAGCGGCAAATTTGAAACCAAATAAATGTACAAATTCAAATTTCTCAAACATACAACTAACTTACAGCCTTTGAAAGATAAACATCTTCTTAATCTAACCACGTTTACCGATTTCAAAAAGGTTTTACGGGGAAAGCATAAAGTTAGGTTATGTTAGGAGAGTACATTGACAATAGCTGTGTGCAATGCATTGTCGATTCAAAGACATGCGTCACCAAAACCATACAATCAGCTAAAATTATGCACTAACCTTTTACAATCTCCATCAGATGACACTCCTAGGACATTTTGTTAGACAATGCATGCATTTTTAGTTCTATCAAGTTCATATTTATATCTAAAAACAGTGTTTTACTATGGCGTTGATGTTCAGGAAATCGTTTCCCTCCAATACCGGCAGTCAAGTCATGACGACAAAATAATTAATTAATATTAGAAAACATTGCTAAAATATTATATTGTCATTCAAAGAATTATAGATTTACATCTCTTGAACGCAATGGACTTGTCAGATTTTAAATTAACCTTACTGGGAAATCACACTTTGCAATAATCTGAGCACTGCGCCAGAAAAATACGCATCGCGATACAGACTAACCGCCATGTTGGAGGAATCTAAAATACTATATAAATAATCCATTACCTTTGATTCTCTTCATCAGATGTCACTTCCAAAGAGTCCCAGGTCCATAACGAATGTAGTTTTGTTCAAAAAAGCTCATCATTTATGTCGAAAAACCTCCGTGTTGTAGCGCATGATCTAAGCCAGCCGGACTTCACTTCACTTCAAGAACGGAAAAAATATATTTCCGTTCGTTCAAACATGTCAAACGTTGTATCGCATAAATCATTAGGGCCTTTTTTAACCAGAACATGAATAAAATTCAAGGCGGACCATTGGGTTTTCTTTTAAAACGTTTCGGAATGAGAGTACCCACCATCAAATCGCGCGCCAGGGTGAATGATGGACCATCACGTTCCATGGCTCTTATTCGGTCAGATCTCACTGTAGAACACCCAAAACACTTTGTAAAGGCTGGGGACATCTTGTGGAAGCAATAGGAAGTGCCAGAATATAATTCACCCCCTTTGTTTTTCAATGGCATAGGCTCAAAGTCAATTCAACACATCAGGTATCCACTTCCTGTCAGAATCTGTCTCAGGGTTTTGCCTGCCAAATGAGTTCTGTTATACTCACAGACACCATTCAAACAGTTTTTGAAACTTTAGGGTGTTTTCTATCCATATATAATAAGTATATGCATATTGTAGTTACTGGGTAGGTGTAGGAGGCATTTAAAAATGGGCACATCTTTTTTCAAAAAATTCTCAATACTGCCCCCTATACCCTAACAGGTTAAAGCTAAGTTCGTTATTAAAACATTCGTATGGAGCATCGTTAATGTAACGGCTGTCGTTGTGAAGAGAGGACCAAGGCGCAGCGGGTTGCATGTTCATCATTATATTTATTAAATAAATGTGAATATGGAAAAAAAACTAGAAAAACAGAGAACGACAGACCGACAGTTTCACAGGCTAATACTCACAGCAGTGCTAAATACAACTACCCACAAAATACAAAACCCAAACACATACCCATATATAGGACTCTCAGAGGCAACGAGAAAGCACCTGCCTCCAATTGAGAGTCCAACCCCCCATTAACCTAAACATAGAAATACAAAACATAGAACATAACCCAAAACCCGGAAATAATAAATCTAACACCCTACTAACCAAACCACCACCCCGAACCACATAAAACAAATACCCTCTGCCACGTCCTGACCAAACTACAATAACAAATAACCCTTATACTGGTCAGGACGTGACAGTACCCCCACCCCCAAAGGTGCAGACCCCGGATGCACCTCATATTAATAAACAAAATCCCCCCCCCCAAAAAAAATCCCCCTTAACTAAAGGGAGGGAAGGGAGGGTGGCTGCCGTCAACAACGACACCTGTGCTACACCCCCCCTCCCCAACCCACCTATACTGGAGGTGGCTCAGGTACAGGCCTACTGCCCTCCAGACTGTAGGCAGACTTGCTTGGCTCCGGACCGTAGGCAGACTCACTCGGTTCCGGGTCGTAGGCAGACTCACACAGTTCAAAGTTATAGTCAAACTCACTCGGTTCCGGACCGCAGACAGACTCACTTGGTTCCGGATCGCAGACAGACTCACTCGGTCCCGGAAGGCAGACAGACTCACTAGGTCCCGGACTGTAGACCCATTCACCTCTCTCTGAACTGTGGGCCGTCTCACTCGGTTCTGCACAGTGGGCCGTCTCACTCGGTTCTGCACAGTGGGCCGTCTCACTCGGTTCTGCACAGTGGGCCGTCTCCCTTGGTTCCGAACTGTAGGCCGTCTCACTCGGTTCCGGGCTTAACACTCTTACCGGATACTCATGACGGGGTACTGTAGCCGGATACTCTGGACTGAGCTGACGCACTGGAAGCCTGATGCGTTGTGCTGGTACTGGAGGTATCAGCCTGGAGACATGCACCTCATGGCTAGTGCGGGGAGCAGGAATCGGCCGAGCAGGACTGGGATTACGCACTGGAAGACTGATGCGTGGTGCTGGTACTGGACGTGCCAGACTAGGGGTTCGCACTTCCGGGTCAGCACGAGAGGCAGGAACTGGAAATACTGGGCCATGAATGCGCACAGGCGGTCTTGAACGCACCCCCTGCACAACCCATCCTGGCTGGATGGAACTAGTAGCCCTGTACGAGCGGGGTGCTAGTACAGGGTGAACTGGGCTGTGCAGGGGCCTGATGGTTGCCGTGCGTAGAGCGGGAGTAGGGTAGCCTGGACCTAGGAGGCGTACCGGTGACCAGACACGCTGCGCAGGCATCCTCCTCTCAGGCTGGATGCCCACTCTAGCACGGCATCTGCGAGGGGCTGGAATATCTCGCACTGGACTGTGCGTGCGTATGGGCAAGATCGTGCGCACTTCTTCATAACTTGGCGCCCTCCACTCCATACGCTCCTCCATATAATCACGGGTTGCTGGCTTAGGGCTCACCCTTGGCCCAGCCAAACTACCCGTGTGCCCCCAAAAAAAATGTTATTGGGGGTGCCTCTCGTGCTCTACCTGCTTCCCAGGCAGGTTGTCAGTGGTCCAGTAATTGTTCCCATGTCCAGTCAATCCTTGACTCCAAAACCTCCAGCATCCAGGATGCCATCTCCTCCCGAGCGCGCTGCTTCCTCCACTCCAGGTGCTGCTCCCTATAGTCCACCCGTAATTCCCTTTGCTCCTTTCTCCGCTGCTTGGTCTTTTTGTGGTGGGTAGTTCTGTAACGGCTGTCGTAGTGAAGAGAGGACCAAGGCGCAGCGGGTTGCATGTTCATCATTATATTTATTAAATAAATGTGAACACGGAAAAAACTAGAAAAACAGAGAACGACAGACCGACAGTTTCACAGGCTAATACTCACAGCAGTGCTAAATACAACTACCCACAAAATACAAAACCCAAACACATACCCATATATAGGACTCTCAGAGGCAACGAGAAAGCACCTGCCTCCAATTGAGAGTCCAACCCCCCATTAACCTAAACATAGAAATAGAACATAGAAATACAAAACATAGAACATAACCCAAAACCCGGAAATAATACATCTAACACCCTACTAACCAAACCACCACCCCGAACCACATAAAACAAATACACTCTGCCACGTCCTGACCAAACTACAATAACAAATAACCCCTATACTGGTCAGGACGTGACAGTTAAATCTCTGAGCTGTTTCCCAAAACCATCGGTATTAACGTGGAACAGCTGAGTGAGTCGTTAAATGCTTTTTTACCCTCCAGCGTCACTTTATACACACACGATCTCAGCTAAACATAGAATCACATGGTTTATCAGTCTCTCTGTGACTGCCAATAAATTCAGAACAAAGTTGACTACAAATACAAAGTTGCAAATGTCTTTAAAGTTGATAGAAACAAGCGACGTATAAAATGATGCTTCAAATGAAAACCGAGATGAGCATTTAAATATAACCAGTAGGCTTTAGGCCTGTTTCAATCATATTGTAATGTATGTCATGTTTGATCTATTGAGTTCTATTTTCCTATTTGTAGGCAACTGTCTGTAATTTGTCTCAATATATGTCATGATGTGTCTCCTATAACATGGTAAGATGGTAACATGGTAAGCACTAGAATAAGCCACCTCAAATTTTTGCAGTTTTAGTTGATAATATTTTTCTAGGTGCTGATCCGTCATCAGTATTGTGCAATAATTATAATGAACCTGTTGGGGCTAGGGGGCAGTATTGAGAATTTTGAAAAAAATATGTGCCCATTTTTAACTGCCTCCTACACCAACTCAGAAGCTAGGATATGCATATTATTACCAGATTTGGATAGAAAACACTCTGACTTTTCTAAAACTGTTTGAATGGTGTCTGTAAGTATAACAAAACTCATATGGCATGCAAAAACCTTGAGAAAAAAAAAGAATTTTGTTGCTGTACTATTTTTTTGAGTCATTGTTAATAGATAACACAGTGAGAAAGGATTCCTTTCGCACCTCCTACGGCTTCCACTAGATGTCAACGATCTTTATAAAGTTGTTTGAAGCGTCTATGATGAACAGAGACCGGATGACAAGGAAGAGAAGTTGACCTCCCTGGGATGTCGTCACTTCATTATTGCCCGCACCTGCGCAATCATTTGAGTTCGTGTCAGGCGAGACATTTTTCAAAAACGTTTTTCAAGACACAGGAGAGGTCGGGTTGAAACATTACTGATGTTTCACGTTAAAAATGGCTCTAAAGATTGATGCTAAACAACGTTTGACATGTTTGAACGAACGTAAATAGATTATTTTTTTAACTTTACGTCGTGACTTCCCCCCCGCCCTACTTTTTAGTAGCCTACCGAAGCGCTAACAACTTGGAGTTATTTGGACATCAATTATGAACTTTGTCGAAAGAAACCACATTTGTTGTGGACCTGGGATTCCTGGAAGTGCCTTCTGATGGAGATAATCAAAGGTAAGGGGATATTAACAATTTCATTATCGATATTAGATGATGCTAACTGTATAGCCTAGCCTATTGTTCTTAGCATTGTACCCCGTTTATTGCTAAATGTGATTTCCCAGTAAAGTTATTTTGAGATCTGGCAATGCGGTAGCATTTACGAGATGATAATATATTATTCTTTGAATGACAGTATTATAATTTACCAATGTTTTCGAATAGTAATTTTGTAAATTGTAACGCTGAATTCAAGGAAGCATTTGAGGCGAAAAAAATTCAGAATTTCACCGCGACTGTAAATGCTGTTTTTGGATATAAATATGAACTTGATGGAACAAAAAAAGCATGTATTGTATAACATAATGTCCTAGGAGTGTCATCTGATGGAGATTGTCAAAGGTTAGTGCATAATTTTAGCTGGTTTCTGCTTTTGGTGACGCCTGACCTTGAATTGAAAATGGATGTTTGTACTTTTTTGGCTATGTACTGTCCTAACATAATCTAACTTTATGCTTTTGCTGTAAAGCCTCTTTGAAAATCGAAAAATGTGGTTAGATTAAGGAGATGTTTATCTTTTAAATGGTGTAAAATAGTTGATTGTTTGAGAAATTGAAATTATTAGATTTTTGATGTTTTGAATTTCCAGCCTTGCTAGCAATCCCATCTGGGGGTTTAATGCTACCCCCTAGCCCCAACAGGTTTTAAGGAAAGATTTGAATGGAGAAAACTGATCCAAGAACATCGCTCCCTTTCTTTCCATCCAACCAGTATTGATACATGCTCCACCAGACGTGATACCTTGTAGTGCTGCTGATCCTGTATCTACTGGTCTGCCTGCGGCTATGGAACCCTGACGTCTTCACCGGACGTGCTACCTTGTCCTTGTACCTTGTAAAAAAAAATAAGGAAATAGTAACACAATAAAATAACAATAATGAGGCTATAAGGAGAACCAGTACTGAGTGAATGTGCAGGGGTACCAGGTAGTTGAGGTAATAATAAGACTACAAGGAGTACCAGTACTGAGTCAATGTGCAGGGGTACCAGGTAGTTGAGGTAATAATGAGACTATAAGGAGTACCAGTACTGAGTCAATGTGCAGGGGTACCAGGTAGTTGAGGTAATAATGAGACTATAAGGAGTACCAGTACTGAGTCAATGTGCAGGGTACCAGGTAGTTGAGGTAATAATGAGGCTATAAGGAGTACCAGTACTGAGTCAATGAGCAGGGGTACCAGGTAGTTGAGGTAATAATGAGGCTATAAGGAGTACCAGTACTGAGTCAATGTGCAGGGGTACCAGGTAGTTGAGGTAATAATGAGACTATAAGGAGTACCAGTACTGAGTCAATGTGCAGGGCTACCAGGTAGTTGAGGTAATAATGAGACTATAAGGAGTACCAGTACTGAGTCAATGTACAGGGGTACCAGGTAGTTGAGGTAATAATGAGACTATAAGGAGTACCAGTACTGAGTGAATGTGCAGGGGTACCAGGTAGTTGAGGTAATAATGAGACTATAAGGAGTACCAGTACTGAGTCAATGTGCAGGGGTACCAGGTAGTTGAGGTAATAATGAGACTATAAGGATTACCAGTACTGAGTCAATGTGCAGGGGTACCAGGTAGTTGAGGTAATAATGAGACTATAAGGAGTACCAGTACTGAGTCAATGTGCAGGGGTACCAGGTAGTTGAGGTAATAATGAGACTATAAGGAGAACCAGTACTGAGTCAATGTGCAGGGTTACCAGGTAGTTGAGGTAATAATGAGACTATAAGGAGAACCAGTACTGAGTCAATGTGCAGGGGTACCAGGTAGTTGAGGTAATAATGAGACTATAAGGAGAACCAGTACTGAGTCAATGTACAGGGGTACCAGGTAGTTGAGGTAATAATGAGACCATAAGGAGTACCAGTACTGAGTCAATGTGCAGGGGTACCAGGTAGTTGAGGTAATAATGAGACTATAAGGAGTACCAGTACTGAGTCAATGTGCAGGGGTACCAGGTAGTTGGGGTAATAATGAGGCTATAAGGAGTACCAGTACTGAGTCAATGTGCAGGGGTACCAGGTAGTTGAGGTAATAATGAGACTATAAGGAGTACCAGTACTGAGTCAATGTGCAGGGATACCAGGTAGTTGAGGTAATAATGAGACTATAAGGAGCACCAGTACTGAGTCAATGTGCAGGGGTACCAGGTAGTTGAGGTAATAATGAGACTATAAGGAGTACCAGTACTGAGTCAATGTGCAGGGGTACCAGGTAGTTGAGGTAATAATGAGACTATAAGGAGTACCAGTACTGAGTCAATGTGCAGGGGTACCAGGTAGTTGAGGTAATAATGAGACTATAAGGAGTACCAGTACTGAGTCAATGTGCAGGGGTACCAGGTAGTGGAGGTAATAATGAGACTATAAGGAGTACCAGTACTGAGTCAATGTGCAGGGGTACCAGGTAGTTGAGGTAATAATGAGGCTATAAGGAGAACCAGTACTGAGTCAATGTGCAGGGGTACCAGGTAGTTGAGGTAATAATGAGACTATAAGGAGTACCAGTACTGAGTCAATGTGCAGGGGTACCAGGTAGTTGAGGTAATAATGAGGCTATAAGGAGAACCAGTACTGAGTCAATGTTCAGGGGTACCAGGTAGTTGAGGTAATAATGAGACTATAAGGAGTACCAGTACTGAGTCAATGTTCAGGGGTACCAGGTAGTTGAGGTAATAATGAGGCTATAAGGAGTACCAGTACTGAGTCAATGTGCAGGGGTACCAGGTAGTTGAGGTAATAATGAGACTATAAGGAGTACCAGTACTGAGTCAATGTGCAGGGGTACCAGGTAGTTGTGGTAATAATGAGACCATAAGGAGTACCAGTACTGAGTCAATGTGCAGGGGTACCAGGTAGTTGAGGTAATAATGAGACTATAAGGAGTACCAGTACTGAGTCAATGTGCATGGGTACCAGGTAGTTGAGGTAATAATGAGGCTATAAGGAGTACCAGTACTGAGTCAATGTGCAGGGGTACCAGGTAGTTGAGGTAATAATGAGACTATAAGGAGTACCAGTACTGAGTCAATGTGCAGGGGTACCAGGTAGTTGAGGTAATAATGAGACTATAAGGAGTACCAGTACTGAGTCAATGTGCAGGGGTACCAGGTAGTTGAGGTAATAATGAGACTATAAGGAGTACCAGTACTGAGTCAATGTGCAGGGGTACCAGGTAGTTGGGGTAATAATGAGGCTATAAGGAGTACCAGTACTGAGTCAATGTCCAGGGGTACCAGGTAGTTGAGGTAATTGAGGTAACATGTACATGTAGGTAGGGGTAAAAGTGACTAGGCAATCAGGATAGAGATTATATGTCTTCATCCAGGGAGTGCACACACACACACACACACACACACACACACACACACACACACACACACACACACACACACACACACACACACACACACACACACACACACACACACACACACACACACACACACACACACACAGTGTTCCCTCCGTGTGTGTTTAATATTGTTTTAGGACTATGAAAATGGACAAAAGGATTAGCCTATGGATTATGAAAACAACAAAAAGAAATGTGAAAATGGGAGCAGAGAAATGACTAGAGACAGTGTTGTTTAACTCACTGACCATGACCCATGACTTCTTCTTACCTTTGTTCAGTAGAAAAGTCTCCCTCTCTAAACCGTATAGGATGCCTCATAGACCGGTTACTCTTCATGGACACACAGCTGGGTACAGGGGAGGCTGGTCTCTCCTGCTTGATTGGACTTCAACACAACAGAGACAAACATTACATCTCTCATCTACTCTGAGCTCAGATGGGGAAACAAGCGTTTCATTCCAAAACGCTAAATATCACTTTTCAGAAATGTTGGTATATTATCTCATTGTTTAAAGAAATGATTAAACCACTACAAGGCTTTATAAAGACTTTTAAAGCGGGTAATTTCCACATGAAATGCACATTTGCTGTTATTTTCCCGACGTGAGAAACTGGGTCAAATTAACATGGCATCTGTAAGTGAATTCATATTTAGATATCTAGGTGGGACAACCACATATCACAGTCAGATATACAGGATACCAACATTCCACTCCTAATAAACAATGGATATATAGATATCTAGGTGGATATATAGATATCTAGGTGGATGTATAGATATCTAGGTGGATGTATAGATATCTAGGTGGATGTATAGATATCTAGGTGGATGTATAGATATCTAGGTGGATATATAGATATCTAGGTGGATATATTTACATTAACATTTACGTCATTTAGCAGACACTCTTATCCAGAGTGACTTACAAATTGGTGCATTCACCTTATGATATCCAGTGGAACAACCACTTTACAATAGTACATCTATATCTTTTTTTTTTTTTTTTGGGGGGGGGGGGTAGAAGGATTACTTTATCCTATCCCAGGTATTCCTTAAAGAGGTGGGGTTTCAGGTGTCTCCGGAAGGTGGTGATTGACTCCGCTGTCCTGGCATCGTAAGGGAGCTTGTTCCACCATTGGGGTGCCAGAGCAGCGAACAGTTTTGACTGGGCTGAGAGGGAACTGTGCTTCTGCAGAGGTAGGGGGGCCAGCAGGCCAGAGGTGGATGAACGCAGTGCCCTTGTTTGGGTGTAGGGCCTGATCAGAGCCTGAAGGTATGGAGGTGCCGTTCCCCTCACACCTCCGTAGGCAAGCACCATGGTCTTGTAGCAGATGCGAGCTTCAACTGGAAGCCAGTGGAGTGTGCGGTGGAGCGGGGTGAAGTGAGAGAACTTGGGAAGGTTGAACACCAGACGGGCTGCGGTGTTCTGGATGAGTTGTAGGGGTTTAATGGCACAGGCAGGGAGCCCCGCCAACAGCGAGTTGCAGTAATCCAGACGGGAGATGACAAGTGCCTGGATTAGGACCTGCGCCGCTTCCTGTGTAAGGCAGGGTCGTACTCTGCGAATGTTGTAGAGCATGAACCTACAGGATTGGGTCACCGCCTTGATGTTAGTGGAGAACGGCAGGGTGTTGTCCTGGGTCACGCCAAGGCTCTTAGCACTCTGGGAGGAGGACACAATGGAGTTGTCAACCGTGATGGGGAGATCATGGAAAGGGCAGTCCTACCCCGGGAGGAAGAGCAGCTCCGTCTTGCCGAGGTTCAGCTTGAGGTGGTGATCCGTCATCCACACTGATATGTCTGCCAGACATGCAGAGATGCGATTCGCCACCTGGTTATCAGAAGGGGGAAAGGAGAAGATTAATTGTGTGTCGTCTGCGTAGCAATGATAGGAGAGACTATGTGAGGATATGACAGAGCCAAGTGACTTGGTGTATAGCGAGAATAGGAGAGGGCCTAGAACTGAGCCCTGGGGGACACCAGTGGTGAGAGCACGTGGTGCGGAGACGGATTCTCGCCACGCCACCTGGTAGGAGCGACCTATAAGTTAGGACGCAATCCAAGAGTGAGCCGCGCCGGAGATGCCCAACTCGGAGAGGGTGGAGAGGAGGATCTGATGGTTCACAGTATCAAAGGCAGCAGATAGGTCTAGAAGGATGAGAGCAGAGGAAAGAGAGTTAGCTTTAGCAGTGCGGAGAGCCTCCGTGACACAGAGGAGCAGTCTCAGTTGAATGACCAGTCTTGAAACCTGACTGATTTGGATCAAGAAGGTCATTCTGAGAGAGATCGCAAGAGAGCTGGCCAAGGACGGCACGCTCAAGAGTTTTGGAGAGAAAAGAAAGAAGGGATACTGGTCTGTAGCTGTTGACATCAGAGGGATCGAGTGTAGGTTTTTTGAGAAGGGGTGCAAATCTCGCACTCTTAAAGACAGAAGGGACGTAGCCAGCGGTCAAGGATGAGTTGATGAGCGAGGTGAGGTAAGGGAGAAGGTCTCCGGAAATGGTCTGGAGGAGAGAGGAGGGGACAGGGTCAAGCGGGCAGGTTGTTGGGCGGCCGGCCGTCACAAGACGCAAGATTTCATCTGGAGAGAGAGGGGAGAAAGAGGTCAAAGCATAGGGTAGGGCAATGTGAGCAAGACCAGCGGTGTTGTTTGACTTAACAAACGAGGATCGGATGTCGTCGACCTTCTTTTCAAAATGGTTGACGAAGTCATCCGCAGAGAGGGGGGGGAGGATTCAGGAGGGAGGAGAAGGTGGCAAAGAGCTTCCTAGGGTTAGAGGCAGATGCTTGGAAGTTAGAGTGGTAGAAAGTGGCTTTAGCAGCAGAAACAGAGGAGGAAAATGTAGAGAGGAGGGAGTGAAAAGATGCCAGGTCCGCAGGGAGGCTAGTTTTCCTCCATTTCCGCTCGGCTGCCCGGAGCCCTGTTCTGTGAGCTCGCAATGAGTCGTCAAGCCACGGAGCAGGAGGGGAGGACCGAGCCGGCCGGGAGGATAGGGGACTAGAGAGTCAAAGGATGCAGAAAGGGAGGAGAGGAGGGTTGAGGAGGCAGAATCAGGAGATTGGTTGGAGAAGGATTGAGCAGAGGGAAGAGATGATAGGATGGAAGAGGAGAGAGTAGCAGGAGAGTGAGAGCGAAGGTTGCGACGGCGCAATACCATCCGAGTAGGGGCAGAGTGAGAAGTGTTGGAGGAGAGCGAGAGGGAAAAGGATACAAGGTAGTGATTGGAGACTTGGTGGATATATAGATGTCTAGGTGGATATATAGATATCTTGGTGGATATATAGATATCTAGGTGATATAGCGTTTTGCAAAAAAACACATTTTCATATTTTCACATTTTCACATTTTCAAATCTAGAACAGTCATATAGAATGTACCCATAAGCAATCATTCATGAATAAAAAGCATTTTAGAATATACATTCTTAAACAATATTGTCAGCTCACCTATTAGTTTTGATGTCATGTCCCCCAGAGATGCTCATTTTAGAGGCAGGGCCCCCCTCCTCTCTCTCCCCAGAGAGACTCATTTTAGAGCACTGAGCCCTAAACAGAGAAACAGAGATCCAGCATGTTGGTTGTGGTTAACACAGTAACAACTAAACAGAGATCCAGCATGTTGGTTGTGGTTAACACAGTGACAACTAATTATTTTTTTCATTATCTCTTAGAAATAAAACCGTTTACTAACAGACACATCCAAACAGTCAGGTGATTTAATGTAATTACTTTTTCTAGCCCAATGACTACTCAAAACCCTCCCACAAGGCCTGAAAACTAACTAATAGCCCCTGATAGGCCTACATCTTATTTTGGGGCGGAAGGTAGTCTAGTGGTTAGAGCTTTGGGGCGACAGGTAGCCTAGTGGTTAGAGCGTTGGGGCGGCAGGTAGCCTAGTGGTTAGAGCGTTAGGTAGCCTAGTGGTTAGAGCGTTAGGTAGCCTAGTGGTTAGAGCGATAGGTAGCCTAGTGGTTAGAGCATTGGGGCGGCAGGTAGCCTAGTGGTTAGAGCATTGGGGCGGCAGGTAGCCTAGTGGTTAGAGCGTTAGGTAGCCTAGTGGTTAGAGCGTTAGGTAGCCTAGTGGTTAGAGCGATAGGTAGCCTAGTGGTTAGAGTGTAGAGGCGGCAGGTAGCCTAGTGGTTAGAGCGTTGGGGTGGCAGGTAGCCTAGTGGTTAGAGCGTTAGGTAGCCTAGTGGTTAGAGCGTTAGGTAGCCTAGTGGTTAGAGCATTAGGTAGCCTAGTGGTTAGAGCGTTGGGGTGGCAGGTAGCCTAGTGGTTAGAGCGTTGGGGTGGCAGGTAGCCTAGTGGTTAGAGCGTTGGGGCGGCAGGTAGCCTAGTGGTTAGAGCGTTAGGTAGCCTAGTGGTTAGAGCGTTAGGTAGCCTAGTGGTTAGAGCGATAGGTAGCCTAGTGGTTAGAGTGTAGAGGCGGCAGGTAGCCTAGTGGTTAGAGCGTTGGGGTGGCAGGTAGCCTAGTGGTTAGAGCGTTAGGTAGCCTAGTGGTTAGAGCGTTAGGTAGCCTAGTGGTTAGAGCATTAGGTAGCCTAGTGGTTAGAGCGTTGGGGTGGCAGGTAGCCTAGTGGTTAGAGCGTTGGGGTGGCAGGTAGCCTAGTGGTTAGAGCATTAGGTAGCCTAGTGGTTAGAGCGATAGGTAGCCTAGTGGTTAGAGCGATAGGTAGCCTAGTGGTTAGAGCGATAGGTAGCCTAGTGGTTAGAGCATTAGGTAGCCTAGTGGTTAGAGCATTAGGTAGCCTAGTGGTTAGAGCGTTGGGGTGGCAGGTAGCCTAGTGGTTAGAGCGTTGGGGTGGCAGGTAGCCTAGTGGTTAGAGCGTTGGGGTGGCAGGTAGCCTAGTGGTTAGAGCGTTGGGGTGGCAGGTAGCCTAGTGGTTAGAGCGTTGGGTAGCCTAGTGGTTAGAGCGATAGGTAGCCTAGTGGTTAGAGCGATAGGTAGCCTAGTGGTTAGAGCCTTAGGTAGCCTAGTGGTTAGAGCCTTAGGTAGCCTAGTGGTTAGAGCATTAGGTAGCCTAGTGGTTAGAGCATTAGGTAGCCTAGTGGTTAGAGCGTTGGGGTGGCAGGTAGCCTAGTGGTTAGAGCGTTGGGGTGGCAGGTAGCCTAGTGGTTAGAGCGTTGGGGCGGCAGGTAGCCTAGTGGTTAGAGCGTTGGGGCGGCAGGTAGCCTAGTGGTTAGAGCGTTGGGGCGGCAGGTAGCCTAGTGGTTAGAGCGTTGGGGCGGCAGGTAGCCTAGTGGTTAGAGCGTTGGGGCGGCAGGTAGCCTAGTGGTTAGAGCGTTGGGACGGCAGGTAGCCTAGTGGTTAGAGCGTTGGGACGGCAGGTAGCCTAGTGGTTAGAGCGTTGGGACGGTAACCAAAAGGTTGCAGGATTGAATCCCAGAGCTGACAAGGTAAAAATCTGTCGTTCTGCCCCTGAACACGGCAGTTAACCCACTGTTCCCCGGTAGGCCATCATTGTAAATAAGAATTTGTTATTAACTGACTTGCCAAGTTAAATAAAGGTTTAAAAAAAATAATGTGTTAACCTTCAGTAGCTGTAGTATAATACTATGGTAATGCACTGAACAGGTCGATGAATCTAATATTAATACTATGGTAATGAACTGAACAGGTCTATGAATCTAATATTAATACTATGGTAATGAACTTAACAGGTCTATGAATCTAATATTAATACTATGGTAATGAACTGAACAGGTCTATGAATCTAATATTAATACTATTGAGATAGAACTGTTACCTTCAATCTAATGCATCCTAACATCTGATCAGCCATTGAGATAGAACTGTTACCTTCAATCTAATGCATTCTAACATCTGATCAGCCATTGAGATAGAACTGTTACCTTCAATCTAATGCAGTCTAACATCTGATCCGCCATTGAGATAGAACTGTTACCTTCAATCTAATGCATTCTAACATCTTACCATGGTCACACTTGATAACTGTCACGACTCCTACCGAGGGTGGCTCCTCTCCCTGTTCGGGTGGCGCTCGGTGTTCGTCGTCCCCGGCCTACTAGCTGCCACCGATCCCCTTTTAGTTTTTCTGTTGGTTATGCCTTTATTAGTTGCACCTGTGTTCATTTAGGTAATTAGTGGTGTTATTTAAGCCCGCCTCCCCACCTGTTCTGTGTGTGGGCTTGTTACGTTTTGTTTCACTGTGTTTGTGTAGTGGATCGTGTTTTGGACTTTGGGTTTTGTTACGCCCTGTTGTTTTTGGGCATTTTCTCTTTTGTGGTACTTATTAAATAGTATTGTACCAAACATTTTTCTGCCTCCTGCGCCTGACTCCACACCCACGACGTCCAAGCGTTACAATAACTTCCTACTGAATTAACTCAACATGGACATTAATAGTTGCAAAATAACACAAGGCAACAACAACAATAAACTGAAGTTACAGGCTATTTATTAAATCAGTTTACCAGCTCCTGGTAGGCTACACAAGTGGCACAAAATGATTTGCAACGACTCCTGTCATTTCAACATATTTATAGTATTAAATGGTAGGCTACAATAGCCTAGATGGGCATAACGATTAATAGGCTACAGTAGCCTAGATGGGCATAATGATTAATAGGCTACAGTAGCCTAGGTAGGCATAAAGATTAATAGGCTACAGTAGCCTGGGTAGGCATAAAGATTAATAGGCTACAGTAGCCTGGGTAGGCATAAAGATTAATAGGCTACAGTAGCCTAGATAGGCTTAAAGATTAATAGGCTACAGTAGCCTGGGTAGGCATAAAGATTAATAGGCTACAGTAGCCTAGATAGGCTTAAAGATTAATAGGCTACAGTAGCCTAGATAGGCTTAAAGATTAATAGGCTACAGTAGCCTAGATAGGCATAAAGATTAATAGGCTACAGTAGCCTGGGTAGGCATAAAGATTAATAGGCTACAGTAGCCTAGATAGGCTTAAAGATTAATAGGCTACAGTAGCCTAGATAGGCTTAAAGATTAATAGGCTACAGTAGCCTAGATAGGCTTAAAGATTAATAGGCTACAGTAGCCTAGATAGGCTTAAAGATTAATAGGCTACAGTAGCCTAGATAGGCTTAAAGATTAATAGGCTACAGTAGCCTAGATAGGCATACAGATTAATAGGCTACAGTAGACTAGATAGGCATACAGATTAATAGGCTACAGTAGACTAGATAGGCATACAGATTAATAGGCTACAGTAGACTAGATAGGCATACAGATTAATAGGCTACAGTAGACTAGATAGGCATACAGATTAATAGGCTACAGTAGACTAGATAGGCATACAGATTAATAGGCTACAGTAGACTAGATAGGCATACAGATTAATAGGCTACAGTAGACTAGATAGGCATACAGATTAATAGGCTACAGTAGACTAGATAGGCATACAGATTAATAGGCTACAGTAGACTAGATAGGCATACAGATTAATAGGCTACAGTAGACTAGATAGGCATACAGATTAATAGGCTACAGTAGACTAGATAGGCATACAGATTAATAGGCTACAGTAGACTAGATAGGCATACAGATTAATAGGCTACAGTAGACTAGATAGGCATACAGATTAATAGGCTACAGTAGACTAGATAGGCATACAGATTAATAGGCTACAGTAGACTAGATAGGCATACAGATTAATAGGCTACAGTAGACTAGATAGGCATACAGATTAATAGGCTACAGTAGACTAGATAGGCATACAGATTAATAGGCTACAGTAGACTAGATAGGCATACAGATTAATAGGCTACAGTAGCCTAGATAGGCATACAGATTAATAGGCTACAGTAGACTAGATAGGCATACAGATTAATAGGCTACAGTAGACTAGATAGGCATACAGATTAATAGGCTACAGTAGACTAGATAGGCATACAGATAATAGGCTACAGTAGACTAGATAGGCATACAGATTACAGTAGACTAGATAGGCATACAGATAATAGGCTACAGTAGACTAGATAGGCATACAGATTAATAGGCTACAGTAGACTAGATAGGCATACAGATTAATAGGCTACAGTAGACTAGATAGGCATACAGATTAATAGGCTACAGTAGACTAGATAGGCATACAGATTAATAGGCTACAGTAGACTAGATAGGCATACAGATTAATAGGCTACAGTAGACTAGATAGGCATACAGATTAATAGGCTACAGTAGCCTAGATAGGCATACAGATTAATAGGCTACAGTAGACTAGATAGGCATACAGATTAATAGGCTACAGTAGACTAGATAGGCATACAGATTAATAGGCTACAGTAGACTAGATAGGCATACAGATTAATAGGCTACAGTAGCCTAGATAGGCATAAAGATTAATAGGCTACATTAGCCTAGATAGACATAAAGATGAATAGGCTACAGTAGCCTAGATAGACATAAAGATTAATAGGCTACAGTAGCCTAGATAGGCATAAAGATTAATAGGCTACAGTAGCCTAGATAGGCATAAAGATTAATAGGCTACTTGACGGCCAACAGATGTTTCCTTCTCCACATTTAATGTCAGGTTCATTGTGGAGTTTTTCTCATATCAGAAGCACATGTTGGAGTTCCAGAACTTTAATTTCTAATTTCCACTCCAGAGACCCAATAACTGAGCATGAGTAAAAACCTCCGCATGATATGGTTTTCCATCAGCAAAGTCACATTATAATGCAGTTTAAACCACCTCCAAGGGAATTTATCTAACGCGCTCTAGAGCCCCTAAAGTAGTTTTCCTGTGTTTTGTCCCCTCATCTCTAGAGAACCTAAAGTCGTTTTCCTGTGTTTTGTCCCCTTATCTCTAGAGCCCCTAAAGTATTTTTCCTGTGCTTTGTCCCCTTATCTCTAGAGAACCTAAAGTAGTTTTCCTGTGTTTTGTCACCTTATCTCTAGAGAACCTAAAGTAGTTTTCCTGTGTTTTGTCCCCTTATCTCTAGAGCCCCTAAAGTAGTTTTCCTGTGTTTTGTCCCCTTATCTCTAGAGAACCTAAAGTAGTTTTCCTGTGTTTTGTCACCTTATCTCTAGAGAACCTAAAGCAGTTTTCCTGTGTTTTGTCCCCTCATCTCTAGAGCCCCTAAAGTAGTTTTCCTGTGTTTTGTCCCGTCATCTCTAGAGCCCCTAAAGTAGTTTTCCTGTGTTTTGTCCCCTTATCTCTAGAGAACCTAAAGTAGTTTTCCTGTGTTTTGTGCCCTCATCTCTAGAGAACCTAAAGTAGTTTTCCTGTGTTTTGTCCCCTCATCTCTAGAGAACCTAAAGTAGTTTTCCTGTGTTTTGTCCCCTCATCTCTAGAGAACCTAAAGTAGTTTTCCTGTGTTTTGTCCCCTCATCTCTAGAGAACCTAAAGTAATTTTCCTGTGTTTTGTCCCCTCATCTCTAGAGAACCTAAAGTAGTTTTCCTGTGTTTTGTCACCTTATCTCTAGAGAACCTAAAGTATTTTTCCTGTGTTTTGTCACCTTATCTCTAGAGAACCTAAAGTAGTTTTCCTGTGTTTTGTCCCCTCATCTCTAGAGCCCCTAAAGTAGTTTTCCTGTGTTTTGTCCCCTTATCTCTAGAGCCCCTAAAGTAGTTTTCCTGTGTTTTGTCACCTCATCTCTAGAGAACCTAAAGTAGTTTTCCTGTGTTTTGTCCCCTTATCTCTAGAGAACCTAAAGCAGTTTTCCTGTGTTTTGTCACCTTATCTCTAGAGAACCTAAAGCAGTTTTCCTGTGTTTTGTCCCCTTATCTCTAGAGAACCTAAAGCAGTTTTCCTGTGTTTTGTCACCTTATCTCTAGAGTCACTAAAGTATTTTTCCTGTGCTTCGTCACCTTATTTATTGATGCGACTCAGTTCTAGAGAGTAAATATGTTTTATGGAAAAAGGGTTGTAAAATAGGTGTCTCCATAATGACAATCTAAATAGCCTACCTTATAACATGCAGGGCTACTGATTAGTTTCCACTTTTAAAACTGCTTGTTACAGAGTCTAGTTGATAGGTAATCGACTCCCCGGACTCCGTGTGTCGGGACTTGTACAGTGCTTGAACAAGGCTATTGAACTTGACATTTGTGTCTGTCTTTATTATTTCATCCAACATATCATACTGAAACACTGCTGTCTATCAGCAACTCAGCTCAAGTAGCAGTTCTACTAACTAGTAATATCTCATTCCTGTTATTCATTCACATACTCTGTCCATTAGAATAAATTAATGTTCAGAAATACTTACTTTATTTTTCAATAATCTCCATGTAGTGTTTTCTGCTCTGTCGTCTCAAAATGGATCCTTTACAAAATAACAAATCGACATTCTGTTCCACCCTGATAAAAAAGTGTTTTATTGGTATCTTCCACTAGATGGCAGTAAACACCTGCTGTAACTACACTTTACAACAACAGTGACCACGTTTACATGCACACCAATATCCCGCTTTTATTCGGGGTACTCAAATATTCTGTTTTTAAATTGATGCATGTACACATCTTACCCATTTACTGTTGTTTCTGCTGTCTGCTCAGGCTGTTTCACATATTAAGTTTTCATCTGATTGTCAAAAAAATCTAATTCAAAAAGTAGGCTACCTGTGCAGTTGGATACTCTGTACTGGACTGTATAGCCTGCTTACTACAATTTAGATACATTTCTGCTTATCATTTTCAACATTTGGTAGGCCATTTGTTTGTCAATTAAAGTTTGATACATGCAGCTTCTCTTCTGGCATAAATTGTTGCCCCAGAAGACTAAATAAAGTAGTGCTCTCCAGAATAATGTTTTACATTGATAGACTAAATAAAGTAGTTCTCTCCAGAATAATGTTTTACATTGATAGACTAAATAAAGTAGTTCTCTCCAGAATAATGTTTTACATTGATAGACTAAATAAAGTAGTTCTCTCCAGAATAATGTTTTACATTGATAGACTAAATAAAGTAGTGCTCTCCAGAATAATGTTTTACATTGATAGACTAAATAAAGTAGTTCTCTCCAGAATAATGTTTTACATTGATAGAATGAATGTATTAGTAATCCACTAGTTAACACTGGTAAAATTGACGTTTAGTTTAGGGACCGGGGAGAAAACGCAATAACTCCAGAACAGTGGAAAGATTGGTCCTGTGCAAAATGTCCATATGTCATCAGTCTGAAGGGTTTTAAGGAAATGAAAAGCTGAGAAAACGATGAAACACGTTTCTGATAAGGTTGAAAATACTGTCTGCTTGCATCATATTGTAAAAGATAACACCTTACACTCTCATTCACATTATCTCAAGAGATACTGAAATTAATAATATTTCTCCACCCCTAAATTATCATTTGTTGTTTCATTTAAATTCAAGAAATGCATAATTCTGCAGTTAATATTATATCAGATTATAGGCCTACAGTCAGTGTCCAGATTTCAGTTCATATTATATTCGATTATAGGCCTACAGTCAGTGACCAGATTTCAGTTAATATTATATCAGATTATAGGCCTACAGTCAGTGTCCAGATTTCAGTTAATATTATATTAGATTATAGCCGACAGTCAGTATCCATATTTCAGTTAATATTATATTAGATTATAGACCTACAGTCAGTGTCCAGATTTCAGTTAATATTATATTAGATTATAGACCTACAGTCAGTGTCCAGATTTCAGTTAATATTATATTAGATTATAGCTGACAGTCAGTGTCCAGATTTCAGTTAATATTATATTAGATTATAGGCCTACAGTCAGTGTCCAGATTTCAGTTCATATTATATCAGATTATAGGCCTACAATCAGTATCCATATTTCAGTTAATATTATATTAGATTATAGACCTACAGTCAGTGTCCAGATTTCAGTTAATATTATATTAGATTATAGACCTACAGTCAGTGTCCAGATTTCAGTTAATATTATATTAGATTATAGCCGACAGTCAGTGTCCAGATTTCAGTTAATATTATATTAGATTATAGGCCTACAGTCAGTGTCCAGATTTCAGTTAATATTATATTAGATTATAGGCCTACAGTCAGTGTCCAGATTTCAGTTAATATTATATTAGATTATAGGCCTACAGTCAGTGTCCAGATTTCAGTTAATATTATATTAGATTATAGACCTACAGTCAGTGTCCAGATTTCAATGAATATTATATTAGATTATAGACCTCCAGTCAGTGTCCAGATTTCAGTGAATATTATATTAGATTATAGGCCTACAGTCAGTGTCCAGATTTCAGTTAATATTATATTAGATTATAGGCCTACAGTCAGTGTCCAGATTTCAGTTAATATTATATTAGATTATAGGCCTACAGTCAGTGTCCAGATTTCAGTTAATATTATATTAGATTATAGGCCTACAGTCAGTGTCCAGATTTCAGTTAATATTATATTAGATTATAGGCCTACAGTCAGTGTCCAGATTTCAGTTAATATTATATTAGATTATAGGCCTACAGTCAGTGTCCAGATTTCAGTTAATATTATATTAGATTATAGACCTACAGTCAGTGTCCAGATTTCAATGAATATTATATTAGATTATAGACCTACAGTCAGTGTCCAGATTTCAGTTCATATTATATCAGATTATAGGCCTACAGTCAGTGTCCAGATTTCAGTTAATATTATATTAGATTATAGACCTACAGTCAGTGTCCAGATTTCAGTTAATATTATATTAGATTATAGGCCTACAGTCAGTGTCCAGATTTCAGTTAATATTATATCAGATTATAGGCCTACAGTCAGTGTCCAGATTTCAGTTAACGTTACTATTTAATTTAACCCATATGAATTGAAATGAGGAATATTCTGTTTATTTATGGCTACAGGGATACTCGTGAACGGGATATCAGAGAACACAGCAGTTCCGGGAGAGTAGTGGGGGAAACCATTCACCTCAGAAAGAGGGGTGATATTAATAACGTTTCCTTTCATTATGTGTGTCGAATTCATAAAAAAATATTTGCTGCCATTGTAGTAAGGTTGTTAATACGAGAGGTCTTCAGACTTACCATTTTTGTATTACAAGTAGAGGGTTTTGAGTGCTTCTCCCCTATTTGGAAAGTTGGTCTGCCTGCTGTTCAGTCAGAGATATTCTGAGAGAAGGTCTCCTTCTCCTGGACATACAAACTGTTTAAAACTGTAAAACACTATAGTGTATCTGGGAAAACTGGGTCATATATCACAAAGTCAATAGCGAATGTGACTATGTATATATTTATGTTGTATTTAAAGCATATTTCTGCAAGTTAATCAAGTGTCTGCTAGTTTAGCTAGCCATGTTAATGATGAGCAAAGTAGCACCGTCAATCAGTGAACTGTAATGTCACGCTAGCTGTTGCTAGCAGGTGATTTATTGACTTCTTTATTGAAATATTAAGTGAATGTTTATTTTCTTACTACCTTAAAAGTTTATATAAAAAGGGTTGTACTTGTGCTCTGTATTTATGGTTTAATGTCACTTCACATTGAGGGCATGTATCATTACTGTTGTTCCTATCTAACAGTTATCTTGTGTCCTACCTAACCATGTATCATTACTGTTGTTCCTATCTAACAGTTATCTTGTGTCCTACCTAACCATGTATCATTACTGTTGTTCCTATCTAACAGTTATCTTGTGTCCTACCTAACCATGTATCATTACTGTTGTTCCTATCTAACAGTTATCTTGTGTCCTACCTAACCATGTATCATTACTGTTGTTCCTATCTAACAGTTATCTTGTGTCCTACCTAACCATGTATCATTACTGTTGTTCCTATCTAACAGTTATCTTGTGTCCTACCTAACCATGTATCATTACTGTTGTTCCTATCTAACAGTTATCTTGTGTCCTACCTCACCATGTATCATTACTGTTGTTCCTATCTAACAGTTATCTTGTGTCCTACCTAACCATGTATCATTACTGTTGTTCCTATCTAACAGTTATCTTGTGTCCTACCTCACCATGTATCATTACTGTTCCTATCTAACAGTTATCTTGTGTCCTACCTAACCATGTATCATTACTGTTGTTCCTATCTAACAGTTATCTTGTGTCCTACCTAACCATGTATCATTACTGTTGTTCCTATCTAACAGTTATCTTGTGTCCTACCTAACCATGTATCATTACTGTTGTTCCTATCTAACAGTTATCTTGTGTCCTACCTAACCATGTATCATTACTGTTGTTCCTATCTAACAGTTATCTTGTGTCCTACCTAACCATGTATCATTACTGTTGTTCCTATCTAACAGTTATCTTGTGTTCTACCTAACCATGTATCATTACTGTTGTTCCTATCTAACAGTTATCTTGTGTCCTACCTAACCATGTATCATTACTGTTGTTCCTATCTAACAGTTATCTTGTGTTCTACCTAACCATGTATCATTACTGTTGTTCCTATCTAACAGTTATCTTGTGTCCTACCTAACCATGTATCATTACTGTTGTTCCTATCTAACAGTTATCTTGTGTCCTACCTAACCATGTATCATTACTGTTGTTCCTATCTAACAGTTATCTTGTGTCCTACCTAACCATGTATCATTACTGTTGTTCCTATCTAACAGTTATCTTGTGTCCTACCTAACCATGTATCATTACTGTTGTTCCTATCTAACAGTTATCTTGTGTCCTACCTAACCATGTATCATTACTGTTGTTCCTATCTAACAGTTATCTTGTGTTCTACCTAACCATGTATCATTACTGTTGTTCCTATCTAACAGTTATCTTGTGTCCTACCTAACCATGTATCATTACTGTTGTTCCTATCTAACAGTTATCTTGTGTCCTACCTAACCATGTATCATTACTGTTGTTCCTATCTAACAGTTATCTTGTGTCCTACCTAACCATGTATCATTACTGTTGTTCCTATCTAACAGTTATCTTGTGTCCTACCTAACCATGTATCATTACTGTTGTTCCTATCTAACAGTTATCTTGTGTCCTACCTAACCATGTATCATTACTGTTGTTCCTATCTAACAGTTATCTTGTGTCCTACCTAACCATGTATCATTACTGTTGTTCCTATCTAACAGTTATCTTGTGTCCTACCTAACCATGTATCATTACTGTTGTTCCTATCTAACAGTTATCTTGTGTCCTACCTAACCATGTATCATTACTGTTGTTCCTATCTAACAGTTATCTTGTGTCCTACCTCACCATGTATCATTACTGTTGTTCCTATCTAACAGTTATCTTGTGTCCTACCTAACCATGTATCATTACTGTTGTTCCTGTCTAACAGTTATCTTGTGTCCTACCTAACCATGTATCATTACTGTTGTTCCTCTCTAACAGTTATCTTGTGTCCTACCTAACCATGTATCATTACTGTTGTTCCTATCTAACAGTTATCTTGTGTCCTACCTAACCATGTATCATTACTGTTGTTCCTATCTAACAGTTATCTTGTGTCCTGCCTAACCATGTATCATTACTGTTGTTCCTATCTAACAGTTATCTTGTGTCCTACCTCACCAGTGAACGTGTGGCTGTGACCGTCCTGTCAATGCCTGTCCTGGTGACTCATTTTACATTTTAGTCATTGAGCAGACGCTCTTATCCAGAGCAATTTAAAGTTGGTCCTGGTGACTCCTGGGCCCTAATTCATAAAGGAAGTGTCTCAGAGCTGATCTAGGATCAGGTCCTCCTCTCCATGTAATCTGATTCATTATGATCTAGGATCAGGTCCCCCCTCTCCATGTAATCTGATTCATGTGATCTAGGATCAGGTCCTCCTCTCCATGTAATCTGATTCATTATGATCTAGGATCAGGTCCCCCCTCCTCTCCATGTAATCTGATTCATTATGATCTATGATCAGGTCCCCCCTCTCCATGTAATCTGATTCATTATGATCTAGGATCAGGTCCCCCTCTCCATGTAAACTGATTCATTGTGATCTAGGATCAGGTCCCGACTCTCCATGTAATCTGATTCATTATGATCTAGGATCAGGTCCCCCTCTCCATGTAATCTGATTCATTATGATCTAGGATCAGGTCCCCCCTCTCCATGTAATCTGATTCATTATGATCTAGGATCAGGTCCCTCCTCTCCATGTAATCTGATTCATTATGATCTAGGATCAGGTCCCCCCTCCTCTCCATGTAATCTGATTCATTATAATCTAGGATCAGGTCCCCCCTCTCCATGTAATCTGATTCATTATGATATAGGATCAGGTCCCCTCCTCTCCATGTAATCTGATTCATTATGGTCTAGGATCAGGTCCCCCCCTCTCCATGTAATCTGATTCATTATGGTCTAGGATCAGGTCCTCCTCTCCATGTAATCTGATTCATTATAATCTAGGATCAGGTTCCCCCTCTCCATGTAATCTGATTCATTATGATCTAGGATCAGGTCCCCCTCTCCATGTAATCTGATTCATTATGATCTAGGATCAGGTCCCCCCTCTCCATGTAATCTGATTCATTATGATCTAGGATCAGGTCCCCCTCTCCATGTAATCTGATTCATTATGATCTAGGATCAGGCCCCTCCTCTCCATGTAATCTGATTCATTATAATCTAGGATCAGGTCCCCCCTCTCCATGTAATCAGATTCATTATGATCTAGGATCAGGTCCCCCCTCTCCATGTAATCTGATTCATTATGATCTAGGATCAGGTCCCTCCTCTCCATGTAATCGGATTCATTATGATCTAGGATCAGGTCCCCCTCTACATGTAATCTGATTCATTATGATCTAGGATCATGTCCCCCCTCTCCATGTAATCTGATTCATTATGATTTAGGATCAGGTCCCTCCTCTCCATGTAATCTGATTCATTATGATCTAGGATCAGGTCCCTCCTCTCCATGTAATCTGATTCATTATGATCTAGGATCAGGTCCCCCTCTCCATGTAATCTGATTCATTATGATCTAGGATCAGGTCCCCCTCTCCATGTAATCTGATTCATTATGATCTAGGATCAGGTCCCTCCTCTCCATGTAATCTGATTCATTATGATCTAGGATCAGGTCCCCCTTCCTCTCCATGTAATCTGATTCATTATAATCTAGGATCAGGTCCCCCCTCTCCATGTAATCTGATTCATTATGATATAGGATCAGGTCCCCTCCTCTCCATGTAATCTGATTCATTATGGTGTAGGATCAGGTCCCCCCCTCTCCATGTAATCTGATTCATTATGGTCTAGGATCAGGTCCTCCTCTCCATGTAATCTGATTCATTATAATCTAGGATCAGGTCCCACCTCTCCATGTAATCTGATTCATTATGATCTAGGATCAGGTCCCCCCTCTCCATGTAATCTGATTCATTATGATCTAGGATCAGGTCCCCCCTCTCCATGTAATCTGATTCATTATGATCTAGGATCAGGTCCCCCCTCTCCATGTAATCTGATTCATTGTGGTTGTTTTGTCTCATGTCTTTATATTCATATAGCCTGGGGACTATGTAGCTGTATTGAAATTACCTTGTTTTATAACCTTCTTTGTTGCTCAGTGGTACTTCAATTGTCCTGACCATGTCCAATTCTTTCACACAGTAATGCTCCAGCATCCACTCAGAGCTTATGCATCTAATGCATTCCTCAAATACTGCAGAGTTGTTCAGCAAGTCCCTGAGATCGTCATGTTCAACAACATTTATTTCCTTATTTGTCAGATGAAACCTGAGGGGATCACTGTAGTGGGTCATAAATGCATCCAAAATGGTTCTGAGGTCCTCAACAATGTTATTCTGTACCGTAGCTGGGATGCAGTGTTCTTTCCTGATTTACTAAATAAAATGACAGATATTGTTTTTGAGACCTTCAATTAGCTGCTCAGTGTTGATCTCTGTGTCTTGAACATATTCAGCCTCTGGCAGACTCTCTACATCACTCATGTCATCTTCAATGGGATCAGTCCCAGTCTCAAATTCATCATGAGGACAATTCTCATCTAAGTTGTCTCTTAAAAGCTCTGTGTGGTTTTGGTAGATGTGTGACTGATAGACGCTGAAACATCTATTTGTTTTCCCCACACCCATGAACTCCACAGGTAATTACAACATGTGGTTCATGCTGGTGATAGAGGACAATATGAGTGAGTAGTCTGGACACAGAGAAAGGATGCTCGTTGCAAAGTGGACAGTTGAATAGAGTTGGCATTCTGCAGACAGATTGTGAACCTTGGAATGATGGGATGGAATCATGGAGATCATTGGTACTCAGCCACTTGCAGACATCATCAAGGGACCAGTCTTCCACAGCCACACTCTAATTCAAGTTGACAGTAAAAGCAGAAGTGAAATGTATTAGTGTTGAGGCTAAAACAAAACCTCTCCCACTCTTTCCAGACAACCACCTTTCCTCCTAATGTGTATTCATGGTTGTTCCATAACGAAGCAGAGCTTGTCAGGAAAGGTGAAGATGTCGGTCTCTTATTTATCTGACTCCATATTTCTTAGTTTGGGACATGATGGGATTCTGCAGTACCACATTTAAGTGTTCAGATAATATGATGCTCCAAATGGGGCATTAAGTTCTTCTTCCATGTCGACCCAAATTGTCCTATTAGAGTTGTCAATAAAGAGAGCCTATCAGGGCTGTTATAAAGTCTTCTTGATATAATTACATGTTAGGGAGCTTTAATCCTCCCTTCTAAGTCTATGTCTGTAAACGAGCTTGATTCATCCTGGCCCTTTTAAGGAGCTTTAACCATCTTTATATCATGTGTCCGTCATTCAGTTTAGGAGCTGTAACCATCTTTATAACATGTGGTCTTCATTCAGTTTAGGAGCGGTAACCATCTTTATATCATGTGTCCTTCATTCAGTTTAGGAGCTGTAACCATCTTTATATCATGTGGTCGTCATTCAGTTTAGGAGCTGTAACCATCTTTATATCATGTGGTCGTCATTCAGTTTAGGAGCTGTAACCATCTTTATATCATGTGTCCGTCATTCAGTTTAGGAGCTGTAACCATCTTTATATCATGTGTCCGTCATTCAGTTTAGGAGCTGTAACCATCTTTATAACATGTGTCCGTCATTCAGTTTAGGAGCTTTAACCATCTTTATATCATGTGGTCGTCATTCAGTTTAGGAGCTGTAACCATCTTTATATCATGTGTCCTTCATTCAGTTTAGGAGCTGTAACCATCTTTATAACATGTGTCCGTCATTCAGTTTAGGAGCTGTAACCATCTTTATAACATGTGGTCTTCATTCAGTTTAGGAGCTTTAACCATCTTTATAACATGTGGTCGTCATTCAGTTTAGGAGCTGTAACCATCTTTATAACATGTGTCCGTCATTCAGTTTAGGAGCTGTAACCATCTTTATAACATGTGGTCTTCATTCAGTTTAGGAGCTTTAACCATCTTTATAACATGTGGTCGTCATTCAGTTTAGGAGCTGTAACCATCTTTATAACATGTGTCCGTCATTCAGTTTAGGAGCTGTAACCATCTTTATAACATGTGGTCGTCATTCAGTTTAGGAGCTTTAACCATCTTTATAACATGTGGTCGTCATTCAGTTTAGGAGCTGTAACCATCTTTATATCATGTGTCCTTCATTCAGTTTAGGAGCTGTAACCATCTTTATATCATGTGGTCTTCATTCAGTTTAGGAGCTGTAACCATCTTTATAACATGTGTCCTTCATTCAGTTTAGGAGCTGTAACCATCTTTATAACATGTGTCCTTCATTCAGTTTAGGAGCTGTAACCATCTTTATATCATGTGGTCGTCATTCAGTTTAGGAGCTGTAACCATCTTTATAACATGTGTCCATCATTCAGTTTAGGAGCTGTAACCATCTTTATAACATGTGTCCGTCATTCAGTTTAGGAGCTGTAACCATCTTTATATCATGTGTCCGTCATTCAGTTTAGGAGCTTTAACCATCTTTATGTCATGTGTCCGTCATTCAGTTTAGGAGCTGTAACCATCTTTATATCATGTGTCCGTCATTCAGTTTAGGAGCTTTAACCATCTTTATATCATGTGTCCGTCATTCAGTTTAGGAGCTGTAACCATCTTTATAACATGTGTCCTTCATTCAGTTTAGGAGCTTTAACCATCTTTATAACATGTGGTCGTCATTCAGTTTAGGAGCTGTAACCATCTTTATAACATGTGGTCGTCATTCAGTTTAGGAGCTTTAACCATCTTTATAACATGTGGTCTTCATTCAGTTTAGGAGCTGTAACCATCTTTATAACATGTGTCCGTCATTCAGTTTAGGAGCTGTAACCATCTTTATAACATGTGGTCGTCATTCAGTTTAGGAGCTTTAACCATCTTTATAACATGTGTCCGTCATTCAGTTTAGGAGCTGTAACCATCTTTATATAATGTGTCCGTCATTCAGTTTAGGAGCTTTAACCATCTTTATAACATGTGTCCGTCATTCAGTTTAGGAGCTGTAACCATCTTTATAACATGTGTCCTTCATTCAGTTTAGGAGCTGTAACCATCTTTATAACATGTGTCCTTCATTCAGTTTAGGAGCTGTAACCATCTTTATATCATGTGTCCTTCATTCAGTTTAGGAGCTGTAACCATCTTTATAACATGTGTCCGTCATTCAGTTTAGGAGCTTTAACCATCTTTATAACATGTGTCCGTCATTCAGTTTAGGAGCTGTAACC
The DNA here is from genome assembly GCF_901001165.1 of Salmo trutta. Taxonomy (NCBI): domain Eukaryota; kingdom Metazoa; phylum Chordata; class Actinopteri; order Salmoniformes; family Salmonidae; genus Salmo; species Salmo trutta. The sequence continues at coordinate 2,949,812 of NW_021822911.1, read as the reverse complement.
ATCTTTATAACATGTGGTCATCATTCAGTTTAGGAGCTGTAACCATCTTTATAACATGTGGTCGTCATTCAGTTTAGGAGCTTTAACCATCTTTATAACATGTGGTCATCATTCAGTTTAGGAGCTGTAACCATCTTTATAACATGTGGTCATCATTCAGTTTAGGAGCTGTAACCATCTTTATATCATGTGGTCATCATTCAGTTTAGGAGCTGTAACCATCTTTATAACATGTGGTCTTCATTCAGTTTAGGAGCTTTAACCATCTTTATATCATGTGGTCATCATTCAGTTTAGGAGCTGTAACCATCTTTATAACATGTGGTCTTCATTCAGTTTAGGAGCTTTAACCATCTTTATATCATGTGGTCGTCATTCAGTTTAGGAGCTGTAACCATCTTTATATCATGTGGTCGTCATTCAGTTTAGGAGCTGTAACCATCTTTATATCATGTGTCCTTCATTCAGTTTAGGAGCTGTAACCATCTTTATAACATGTGTCCTTCATTCAGTTTAGGAGCTTTAACCATCTTTATATCATGTGGTCTTCATTCAGTTTAGGAGCTGTAACCATCTTTATATCATGTGTCCGTCATTCAGTTTAGGAGCTGTAACCATCTTTATATCATGTGTCCTACCCCACAATGAGATTTGTAGCTCATCCCAGTTCTTCAACTGAAGTTGAATTTTGTTCCAATATACAGAATAAAAAATAAACAGTTCCCTTCCCCTAAGAAACAACTTCTATTCTCACATACAACAAGAAGACAAAATGACACCAGACATTCACAATTCAGTTAGTATTGGAAAAGAGGAAGGAATTACACAGAACACACAATAATCCCACTGGATTGATTGATTCACTGTAAATACATTCATTCACCATTCAGTTGGTATTGGATAGACAAAGAAGTAACACAGAACACACTTCAAATGCTCTAAAGAAGCTAACCTGTTTGTAGATCCATAGTGAACTAGGCAAGTCAGTTAAGAACAAATTCTTATTTACAATGACGGCCAAACCCGGACGATGCTGGGCCAATTGTGCACCACCCTTATGGGACTCCCAATCACGACCGGTTGTGATACAGCCTGGAATCGAACCAGGGGTTGTAGTGACGCCTCTTGCACTGAGATGTAGTGCCTTAGGCCACTCGGGAGCCCCCAAAAAGATCAAATGTATAAAAAAAAACACTATACAGTTATTGGAAGAATCCAAAATGGCGGTTTGACAATGAATATCTAGTATGTATAGAGCACCTCCAGTTGACCGGGGCAGCTCTAGCAGGGCAGACATTTGATAATGAACTGACTGGTTGGAAAGGTGGCATACTATGGACAGGTGCCATGTTGAAACCCACTGAGCTCTTCAGTAAGGCCATTCTACTGCCAATGTGTTTGTCTATGGAGATTGCATGGCACTCTGCTCGATTTTATACACGTTATCAACGGATGTGGCTGAAATAGCTGAATCCACTCATTTGAAGGGGTGTCCACATACTTTAGGTTATATAGTGCATCACATGTCTCCAGGTTTATTTCCATATGGTGATTAATATATCAATATATGTGCATAAAGTCATTTCCACCTCCATTTCTGCCATCATTTATTTTACAGAAAGATCCCACGTTGTCTAAGGTATTTTGTTTTGTCCACATTTTGTAAAGTTCCCAAAATAACTTTTTGGTGTCTAACCAGGTTTCCATCCAAACGTTTTATGCAAGTTAAGACAGTCCTTCTATCTGAGAAGTCAGAGAGAAGTGAAAAATTCTTCCTTGGTTGTTAATTTTCTCAAAATAGAAAAGGCACAATCTGGGATTCGAGCCGATGTCTTCAGTAGGGGAACATGTTATTACTCCACTAGATTAGAGCCGATGTCTTCAGTAGCTGAACATGTTATTAGTCCACTAGATTAGAGCCGATGTCTTCAGTAGCTGAACATGTTATTAGTCCACTAGATTAGAGCTGATGTCTTCAGTAGCTGAACATGTTATTACTCCACTAGATTAGAGCTGATGTCTTCAGTAGCTGAACATGTTATTACTCCACTAGATTAGAGCTGATGTCTTCAGTAGCTGAACATGTTATTACTCCACTAGATTAGAGCCGATGTCTTCAGTAGCTGAACATGTTATTAGTCCACTAGATTAGAGCTGATGTCTTCAGTAGCTGAACATGTTATTAGTCCACTAGATTAGAGCCGATGTCTTCAGTAGCTGAACATGTTATTAGTCCACTAGATTAGAGCTGATGTCTTCAGTAGCTGAACATGTTATTACTCCACTAGATTAGAGCTGATGTCTTCAGTAGCTGAACATGTTATTAGTCCACTAGATTAGAGCTGATGTCTTCAGTAGTGGAACATGTTATTAGTCCACTAGATTAGAGCCGATGTCTTCAGTAGCTGAACATGTTATTACTCCACTAGATTAGAGCCGATGTCTTCAGTAGCTGAACATGTTATTACTCCACTAGATTAGAGCCGATGTCTTCAGTAGCTGAACATGTTATTACTCCACTAGATTAGAGCCGATGTCTTCAGTAGCTGAACATGTTATTACTCCACTAGATTAGAGCTGATGTCTTCAGTAGCTGAACATGTTATTAGTCCACTAGATTAGAGCCGATGTCTTCAGTAGCTGAACATGTTATTAGTCCAACATCGGGACACGTTTAATTTTCGGCGGAGTGCCTTTGTTTTAACGGCGTGCACGTGCACAGGTCGGCGCGAGGCAACCGTTAGACCCGATGACGTGTTTCTACGCATGAGATTAGCTAGCCAACGTCGCCCTGACATCACCTGCAAGTGTGATCAGGGATTTCTATTGGAGAAGCTGTCATTCTGTCTATCGTCATACTGTACTGTCTTTAATCATGACCTGCTGCAGTCATTCTGTCTATCGTCATACTGTACTGTCTTTAATCATGACCTGCTGCAGTCATTCTGTCTATCGTCATACTGTACTGTCTTTAATCATGACCTGCTGCAGTCATTCTGTCTATTGTCATACTGTACTGTCCTTAATCATGACCTGCTGCAGTCATTCTGTCTATCGTCATACTGTACTGTCTTTAATCATTACCTGCTGCAGTCATTCTGTCTATCGTCATACTGTACTGTCTATAATCATGACCTGCTGCAGTCATTCTGTCTATTGTCATACTGTACTGTCTTTAATCATGACCTGCTGCAGTCATTCTGTCTATCGTCATACTGTACTGTCTTTAATCATGACCTGCTACAGTCATTCTGCCTATCGTCATACTGTACTGTCTTTAATCATGACCTGCTGCAGTCATTCTGTCTATCGTCATACTGTACTGTCTTTAATCATGACCTGCTGCAGTCATTCTGTCTATCGTCACACTGTACTGTCTTTAATCATGACCTGCTGCAGTCATTCTGTCTATCGTCATACTGTACTGTCTTTAATCATTACCTGCTGCAGTCATTCTGTCTATCGTCACACTGTACTGTCTTTAATCATGACCTGCTGCAGTCATTCTGCCTATCGTCATACTGTACTGTCTTTAATCATTACCTGCTGCAGTCATTCTGTCTATCGTCATACTGTACTGTCTTTAATCATGACCTGCTGCAGTCATTCTGTCTATCGTCATACTGTACTGTCCTTAATCTTTACCTGCTGCAGTCATTCTGTCTATTGTCATACTGTACTGTCTATAATCATGACCTGCTGCAGTCATTCTGTCTATTGTCATACTGTACTGTCCTTAATCATTACCTGCTGCAGTCATTCTGTCTATCGTCATACTGTACTGTCTTTTCCATTACCTGCTGCAGTCATTCTGTCTATCGTCATACTGTACTGTCTTTAATCATTACCTGCTGCAGTCATTCTGTCTATTGTCATACTGTACTGTCTTTAATCATTACCTGCTGCAGTCATTCCCGTGTGGGAAGCAGTGTCTATGAAAGATCATGTTGTTCAAAGTGGCTAGAGGACTCTAATGAGCAGTGGTGGAAAAGGACCCAATTGTCATACTTGGGTAAAAGTAAAAAATACCTTAATAGAAAATTATTCAAGTAAAAGTGAAAGTCACCCAGTAAAATACTACTTGGGAAGGCAGTAAAATACTACTTGGGACGGCAGTACAATACTACTTGGGACGGCAGTACAATACTACTTGGGACGGTAGTACAATACTACTTGAGACGGCAGTACAATACTACTTGGGACGGCAGTACAATACTACTTGGGACGGCAGTACAATACTACTTGGGACGGCAGTAAAATACTACTTGAGACGGCAGTAAAATACTACTTTGGACGGCAGTACAATACTACTTGGGACGGCAGTAAAATACTACTTGGGACGGCAGTACAATACTACTTGGGACGGCAGTAAAATACTACTTGAGACGGCAGTACAATACTACTTGAGTCATGCAGGTAGCCTAGTGGTTAGAGCGTTGGGCCAGTAACCGAAAGGTTGCTGGTTTGAATCTCCGAGCTGGTAAAAAGGTAAAAATCTGTCTCTTATTACGAGATGGAGTTCAGACAGACTACTTTAAGGAAACTTTCTGAATGGATATTTTTTTCTTCCAAACTGCCACTGTAATTATCCCCCGCCCCCTCTAAAACAGCAGCTGCTGATTACAGGGACAAGGAGGACCTGATCAGTCATCCTTGATCAGAGGCACTTTGTCCATACAGGAATAGATCTTCTACATATTAGCTGTGACAACACAACAGTGGTAGGCCTGATCACCGACAACAACGAGACAGCCTATAGGGAGGAGGTCAGAGACCTGGCCAGGTGGGCCCAGAATAACAACCTTTCCCTCAACGTAACCAAGACTAAGGAGATGATTGTGGACTACAGGAACAGGAAAAGGAGGACCGAGCACGTCCCCATTCTCATCTCGACGGGGCTGTAGTGGAGCAGGTTGAGAGCTTCAAAATCCTTGGTGTCCACATCAACAACAAACTACAATGGTCCAAACACACTAAGACAGTCATGAAGAGGGCACGACAAAGCCTATTCCCCCTCAGGAAACTAAAAAGATTTGGCATGGGTCCTCAGATCCTCAGATCCTCAAAAGGTTCTACAGCTGCAACATCGAGAGCATTCTGACCGGTTGCATCACTACCTGGTACAGCAATTGCTCGGCCTCCGACTGCAAGGCACTTCAGAGGGTAGTGCGTACGGCCCAGTACATCACTGGGGATAAGCTGCCTGCCATCCAGGACCTCTACACCAGGCGGTGTCAGAGGAAGGCCCTAAAAATTGTCAAAGACCCCAGTCACCCCAGTCATAGACTGTTCTGTCTACTACCGCATGGCAAGCGGTACCGGATTGCCAAGTCTAGCACAAAAAGGCTTCTCAACAGTTTTTATCCCCAAGCCATAAGACTCCTGAACAGGTAACCAAATGGTTACCCGGACTATTTGCATTGTGTGCCCCCCCCCCCTCCTACTCTCTGTTCATCATATATGCATAGTCCCTTTAACTATACATTCATGTATATACTACCTCAATTGGGCCGACCAACCAGTGCTCCCTGCACATTGGCTAACCGGGCTATCTGCATTGTGTCCCACCACCTGCCAACCCCTCTTTTATGCTGCTGCTACTCTCTGTTTATCATATATGCATAGTCACTTTAACCATACCTACATTTACATACTACCTCAATCAGCCTGACTAACCAGTGCCTGTATATAGCCTCACTACTTTTATTTTCAAATGTATTTTTACTGGTGTTTTATTTCTTTACTTACCTACACACACACACACACACACACCTTTTTTTCGCACTATTGGTTAGATCCTGTAAGTCAGCATTTCATTGTAAGGTCTACACCTGTTGTATTCGGCACACGTGACAAATAAACTTTGATTTGATTTGAAAGAGGGTGGTGGGGGTGGGGGCAATGCAAATAGTCTGGGTAGCCATTTGATTAGATGTACAGGAGTCTTATGGCTTGGGGGTAGAAGCTGTTTAGAAGCCTCTCGGATCTAGACTTGGCGCTCCGGTACCGCTTGCCGTGCGATAGCAGAGAGAACAGTCTGAATAGGGTGCCTGGAGTCTTTGACCATTTTATAGGGCCTTCCTCTGACACCGCCTGGTATAGTGTTCCTGGATGGCAGGAAGCTTGGCCCCGGTGATGTACTGGGCCGTACGCACTACCCTCTGTAGTGCCTTGCGGTCGGAGGTCCGAACAGTTGCCATACCAGGCAGTGATGCAACCCGTCAGGATGCTCTTGATGGTGCAGCTGTAAAACCTTTTTGAGGATCTGAGGACCCATGCCAAATATTTTCCTCTTCACGACTGTCTAGGTCGTGAAGATCTTCCACTTAAGTACGCTGGAGGAGCGCTTCTCTCGCCTGTTGACAGTGTCAACGCTGTCAAGGCTCTCTCCATGAGGATGTGCTCTGTACCAGGTACATACATACATACATACATACATACATACATACATACATACATACATACATACATACATACGTATATATATACGTATATATATATATATATATGTATGTATATATATATATATATATATATATATATATATATATATACATATACATATACGTATATATACATATACATATACATATACATATACGTATATATACATATACATATACATATACATATACGTATATATACATATACATATACATATACATATACGTATATATACATATACATATACATATACGTATATATACATATACATATACATATACATATATACATATACATATATACATATACATATATACATATATACATATATACATATATACATATATACATATATACATATATATACATATATATACATATATATACATATATATACATATATATACATATATATATATACACAATTAGTATACAGATGTGTGTGTTCGAAAGTTACTTTGCCGGTACATCGTTAGTGTGACTCTCTCGAAGGGTGATGTCAAGCTCCAAGTTTGTTTACAATCTAAAGATAACTTAGGTAAATAAATACATAGGTAACACCTCCTATGGTAACACCTCCTATGGTAACAGCTCCTATGGTAACAGCTCCTATGGTAACAGCTCCTATGGTAACAGCTCCTATGGTAACACCTCCTATGGTAACACCTCCTATGGTAACACCTCCTATGGTAACACCTCCTATGGTAACACCTCCTGTGGTAACACCTCCTATGAATACCCTCTTCATAATGCATTATATGTGCATTATTCTGCATAATACGCAATGCAAAATAACCTATTAGCTCCTATGTCATGCGTCATAATAATGCATTAAGCATATGTATTTATCATTCATTATGTATTTTGTCTTCTTTGTTTTGTCTTTATCTTCATATTGTGGTGGTAGTGTGTGTTCCTTGATGCGCTCTGGGTCTCTCTGGATACTGGGGACAGACCACCACGCAATTCACTGCGGAAAAAGAGAGATGGTTTAACCCCAAAAAATATTCATTTACACCCACACCACATCACACGCGCTCAAAGTAAAACGTTGGACAACTTACCCTTTTAGCGCGGGACTGCATTGTGCAACCTGGGAGGAGTCATCTAGAAATGGAACAAAATAGGAAAATATATTATATTCTCCTACAGTTCTGAAGGTGACTTGATTGAATAAAGTATGAATATAATAATGTGTCAGAGGAAACTTTTTCCTCACAGCATGTAAAGAAAGTGGAAGAGTTGTGTTTTTACCGTTGTTCTGAGTGTTGTTCTGAGTGATGTTCTGAGTGTTGTTCTGAGTGTTGTTCTGAGTGTTGTTCTGAGTGTTGTTCTGAGTGTTGTTCTGAGTGATGTTGATGTTACCTCCTACTTCCTTATTGCTGATCACTGGGGCACATAGACTGATTCCACCCTCAGCTGGGAGGGAAGACTGGGGATTGTAGGCTGGGGGGACTGGGGATTGTAGGCTGGGGATTGTAGGCCGGGGGGACTGGGGATTGTAGGCTGGGGGGACTGGGGATTGTAGGCTGGGGGGACTGGGGATTGTAGGCTGGGGAGACTGGGGATTGTAGGCTGGGGGGACTGGGGATTGTAGCCTGGGGAGACTGTGGATTGTAGGCTGGGGAGACTGTGGATTGTAGGCTGGGGGGACTGGGGATTATAGGCTGGGGAGACTGGGGATTGTAGACTGGGGAGACTGGGGATTGTAGGCTGGGGGGACTGGGGATTGTAGGCTGGGGGGACTGGGGATTATAGGCTGGGGAGACTGGGGATTGTAGGCTGGGGAGACTGGGGATTGTAGGCTGGGGATTGTAGGCTGGGGAGACTGGGGATTGTAGGCCAGGAAGACTAGGAGAGACAGAGAGAGATAGAGGTAACACTGGCCTCTATGTCCTCAACCTGGTACTACAACACAAGGCAAAACTGACTTGAACCATTTCAGGGAAATTGGTCTCACCTTTGTTGAAAGAGCGTTTCTCCACTGTTGCCCTCTGCTATCCTCCCTTCAGTGTACTCCTTGCTTCTTCCCAAAGACAAACTTCTCTTTTTGGAGAAAGTGGTAATGTCCCTCTCCTCTCTCCTCCCTTTGGAGCAATTGCTCCCCATCTCTTTCTCTCAAGTCTCAATCTACAGAACATGAGTGAACTCATGACAACATATTTTTGTATTCTTCAGAAGTCCAAATGTCTAAAACGCCAAATGTGTACTGAACCTTACCAAATTAAAGACAATTTCTGTTTCCTAGAAAACAGTTACAAATATATTTTACTCTTTTTATGTATTTCAAATCCATTCGAGTTTGATAAATTGTCAATAACACTTGACTTTCTGTTCCACCATGTCAGTAGCACCTAAATATTTGGTTCAACAAAGATTTATTTCAGAAGTTATTCCAAAACAAACATAATATATTGTAATTATTGAAAGAAGATCCTTATCTTTCTGGTAATGGACATTTACTGCGGCGTCACAGTCATGTCGTCCGAGTTTGGCTGGTGTAGGTTGTCATTGCAAATTAGAATTTGTTCTTAACTGACTTGCCTAGTTAAACAAAGGTTAAATAAAACATACAAATACATGTTATAGTGAGTGAGATAGTGAGTGAGATAGTGAGTGAGATAGTGAGTGAGATAGTGAGTGAGTGAGTGAGTGAGTGAGTGAGTGAGTGAGTGAGTGAGTGAGTGAGTGAGGGAGTGAGGGAGTGAGTGAGTGAAGGAGTGAGTGAGTGAGTGAGTCAGTCAGTCAGTCAGTCAGTCAGTCAGTCAGTCAGTCAGTCAGTCAGTCAGTCAGTCAGTCAGTCAGTCAGTCAGTCAGTCAAAGAGAATGAGAACCCCTATCCTAGAGTGAGAATGAAAAGGAAAGAGAACCCCTCCCATCCTGGCAGATGTTTATCTTAGTATCAGAGCACAGTAGGACTGTAAGCAAACAATCTCTACAAAGGCCCCAACAGTACAGAGTTCCAGATGGCTCATTGTTTGGCTTTTTATATTCTATTTGATGTATTTTAAGTGTGCAGATACTAGTTCTCTGGGTAGAAAATACTGTTCCTTTTCCAACATTCACTGTTTTTCTAAGTATACAAAACACATTTCCTCAGTATTCCCCTAACTGCTGACAAACAGGATGCTGCTTATTTCCTGTTCCAACAACACCTACTCTCCTCTCAACCCCAGACTGTCGCCATGCAATTTCTTTCCCCAAAAGCTCTCTTACATAGGCAGTATTCACATTTCCTCTACCTCAAGGTCTAATTAACATTTCAATTCCTGATCAAATTATAGTTGTGTCACATTTTCCCACGGCACGCACTCGCTCACTAAAGTAAAAAAACTGAACAAGCACATCGTCTTCCCCGTGGCTCAGTTGGTAGAGCATGGTGTGTGCAACGCCAGCCTGGTGTGTTATACATACTGGACTTCCCTGTGGCTCAGTTGGTAGAGCATGGTGTGTACAACGCCAGCATGGTGTGTTATACATACTGGCCTCCCCCGTGGCTCAGTTGGTAGAGCATGGTGTTTACAACACCAGCATGGTGTGTTATACATACTGGCCTTCCCTGTGGCTCAGTTGGTAGAGCATGGTGTTTACAACACCAGCATGGTGTGTTATACATACTGGCCTCCCCCGTGGCTCAGTTGGTAGAGCATGGTGTTTACAACACCAGCATGGTGTGTTATACATACTGGCCTTCCCTGTGGCTCAGTTGGTAGAGCATGGTGTTTGCAACGCCAGGGTTGTGGGTTCCATTCCCATGGGTGGCCAGTACGGGAAATAAATAAAAAATGCATGAAATGAAATGTATGCATTCACTACTGTACGTCACTCTGGATAAGAGCGTCTGCTAGACGACTAAAACGAAACAAACATCCAGCATATTTAGGGCTGGATAATTTCTCAGTGTGAATTACTAAGAAGAATTAATTAAAAAGAGAAGAAGAAGTTCCAACAGTAGCGAGGTGTCCATCATTTACATTCTAGTCATTTGCATACATTTCATTTCATGCATTTTTATTGTTTCCCCTCCCCCGTACTGGCTGCCCGTGGGAATGGAACCCACAACCCTGGCGTTGCAAACACCAAGCTGGCGTTGCAAACACCATGCTCTACCAACTGAGCCACAGGGAAGACTAGTAGCTAGGTGGGTGTGGTGCGATAACCCGAGCCGTTGGAATACAATAGTGTGCAACTGGAGCCCGGAATTCGCGGCGTTCCTGTATGGGGGGTGATAAGAGACATATATAAGCCTAGGCAACCGTACCACCTGACATGACACCAACGCCTTACTAACGTCTGCGGGACGCCTGCGTCGCGTGTTAATGAAACTCATATTGTGCATAGTTTATATTTATATAAATTAAATCTCAAACATAAATGTTAGAAACGTACCATTTTTCGGCCTACGGCTTGTATATTTCCTGTTATCGCTAATGGCCTAGAAAAGATGATGTCCAATCTATAGGTAACATGTCTTTCCCTCAACACCTCATGGCATGGTATCATGTTATCTTATCTCGCTATACACAGATCTAAATGTTGTTAGCCAATCACAGACTGTGTTACCAGTTCCACATCAGACAAGCAATAAGAGTTTCAGAGTTCACAGGTGCTATTCGGGATCCTTGGGCTGTTCCTACCTCTATCAAGTATAAATGTAAATTGGTTGAGTTTAGTGTTAGTTTAGGGTTTAGGGTAAGCACGTCCCAAGGAATCCGGATAGCGGTGACCGTTCATAGAGTGAGAGACTGGCACGGTATTTAAGAGCTTGGCGGTGATAGACATTCATTACATTTTTTTTACAAGCGACAGAAGCGATTTTCAAGTGTCTGCCCCAGATGATGAAAATAACTACCAAGATGTCCTTGATCCAATTTACATTTTTATTATTTATTATTTAACCTTTATTTTAGGCAAGTCAGTTAAGAACAAAGTGTTATTTACAATGACGGCCTACCAAAAGGCAAAAGGCTCCTGTGGGGACAGGGGCCTGGGATTTAAAAAATTCAATAAATACAATATAAATATAGGACAAAACACACTTCACAACAAGAGAGACAACACAACACTACATAATGAGAGACCTAAGACAATAACATAGCAAGGCAGCAACACATGACAACACAACATAACAACAGCATGGTAGCAACACAACATGGTAGCAACAGAAAACATGGTACAAACATTATTGGGCACAATCAACAGCACAAAGGTCAAGAAGGTAGAGACAACAATACATCACACAAAGCAGCCACAACTGTCAGTATTGAGGAGTAAGTAGGCTATATTTAAGTTGTGATATCGTTAGGAAATATTTAGGCCTACTATGTTTATAAGTCAAATTAGGTTAATTTGGAAAATAATTATTTTTCGTTGATCACGAGTTGATAACGTATTGTCGAAAGCACGTAGGCAATATTATTTACTGTGTCGATTGGGGAGTAGGCTAGTGTACATTTGACTTGTAAAAGACACAAACCCAATCTAATCAAAGTAATCCAAGCTAAATTATTGCACCGATTGAAATGTAATGTGTTTTTAGTGTGTATTCTGTTACATAAAAAATGTCACTGTTGCCTATTAGATCAAAATCAGTGTGCGCACGTCTGATTTGACTTGATCCATGTACAGGTGAGGCCATTCCATGTCTTTATTGCTTTGTATGAGAAGGCAGTTTGGTAGATGGTGGTGGACCATTTGATGATGCTACATTCACCCCTGGAGGAGGTTTTTGGGACACTGCTATTTAAGTCTGAGCAGAGGTTGACGAAAACCTTCAAAGGTGGTGCTGCTATATTGCATTTTATTTTGAATACCAGGCAGATGTTGGAGTAGAGAATGAAATGGTGTAAATTGAACAAGTTGAACTTGCTGAGTACACTCTTAGGAAAAAGCGGTTCCAAAGGGTTATACGGCAGTCCCCATAGGAGAACCCTTTAAAGAACCCATTTTTGTTCGAGTAACAACCTTTTTGGGTTCCATGTAGAACCATCTGTGGAATGGAACACAAAAAAGATCTCCGAGGCCCCGAAAAGGGGTTCTACCTGGAATCAAAAAGGGTTCTTCTATGGGGACAGCGGAAGAATCCTTTTAGGTTCTAGAGAGCACCTTTTTTCCTGAGAGAGACCTATATTGCCGTGGTTTTCTGTAAAAATAAATGCAACAGGCCCTCTGGTGAATCTAGCAAGATAGCGAATCATTGCATCACCGACTAAGTATGAATATAATGAACATTTATGACTTGCACCATTATGCAATTATTAAGAGACTAGATACAAAGAGCTAATCCTGGCAACCAATGTTCTAGCATTAATTAACTGAGGCAAGCAGATCAGAGATGTCAAGGTGGCATCCAAGAATATGCTACAGTATGTGTACTGTATAGTGTAAATAACAACTACCAATAGACCTTCTAAATTATGAGCATTTGGTCAATCAAATAATTACTCTGTAAAATGAGGAATGCAATTTCTCTATTTAACTTAATTGGATGAAAGAATTGACACTCAAACAATTACAGTGTACTGTACATTAAATACATTATACATTACAGAATTACACAGAGTATATGACTATCACCAATAGGCTTAAGCAGTGTGGTAACACATGTCTTCAGTTCAGAATAGTCTCTAAGAGAAAACACGATGTGTGTCTGATACACACGAGCTTGGTAGCAAGTTCTCAAAGTTTGAACAAATTCACTGTCCTTTTAACCAAATTCAAGCAGAAACTCACGCCCAACCTGAATGAAGACTTCTTTGCACTTTGCTAGTTATAACAAAAGGCAGGAAAACAGCCAGATTTGAATCTAATCAACTCAATGTAAGTAACGTTAGCTAGCAATCTAAATCCAAAAACAGCTTAAATTATTTATTCCTATTTAATAATATTTTAGAAGGCTTACATCAGCCTGCCTAGTCAGCTAGCCAGACAGTTATGTTTAGCCAACATTAGCTAGCTAGCTAATTGTTTTTGTAGCTTTCATTTTGTATGTAACGTTAGCTTGCACTTAAATGGCATCTCTCGAGGAGATGTTATTTGATCTTTCCAACCAGGCAAAGTACTATGAAGGCACCAATGATCTCGACAAGAAGCACAACATTCGTAGGGGTCAGAAATTCACTATTCAAGGAAGGCACCAGTTCGCTTCTATTACATGACTGGAAGGATTTAGCTATGAACAACCATTTTTCAAAACCCATTAACCCTCTAGGTAGTTGGTCATCTAGAAGTTGCTAGCTATACATTTGTCATCTTGAGGTATCTAGCTATAAGTTAACTCAGATCAATCAAATTGACAGGTCTAAGCATTTTTTTTAATTGAACCTTTATTTAAACTAGACAAGTCAGTGAACTAGGCAAGTCAGTTAAAAGACCAAATTCTTATTTACAATGACGGCCTTGGAACAGTGGGTTAACTGCCTTGTTCAGGGGCAGAATGACAGATGTTTACCTTGTCAGCTCAGGGATTCAATCCACCAACCTTTCGGTTACTGGCCCAATGCTCTAACCAGTGCAGGACATTAAGCACATGGAGGAGATAATCCAGACCTTCTCAGAACCATTGTCTCCAAGCTGCCTTCAAAGCTCAGGGAGAAGTGGAGATCAGCTGTGTGGGATTTTCAGGATCAACACAGCAGAGGAACAAAGTCTGAAGACTTTGTGGAGAAGCAGGCCTGAATTGCATTGGATCCAGTATTCTTTTAAACCTTTTTTATATTCATAAGTATATTGAGTTTTTTTTAACACAATATACTTGCAGTGAAGCCGCTCAACAACTACATCATATTGGTCATCTAACAGACTCCCATCCAGAGCGACACACAGAGGCAACCAGGGTCAACGCCCTGCTCAAGGGCACGTTGACAGATCTCCCACAGGGTCAAAAACGGGGACCCGAACCAGCGATCCATTAGCAACTGGCCCAAGCTCCCAACCGCCAGGCCACCAGCCCTCCAAGATCCCCCCCACAGTTCCCCAAGAGCTGCCCCTCAACCATCCAAGACCCACCCACAGCCCCCCCAAAGAAAAAGAAAATACTATATATATATATTCCATATATATTCCATTCCCCACCCCAAGATCTCCACCCCCTCATTCACCAACAACCAACAAAATGAACAAAAGAGAAAAAAGAGAAAGACAAAGGAAAACAGAAAACAACCATGCAAAAAACAAAAGACATCCAGGACAACAAAAATCATAACAGCAAGGCAAACTGAATATGTTGTGCATGTATGGCACTATTTACATGTGTGTGTGTGTGTCTGTGTATGTGCACATGTGTGCATTTGAATGAGAGTGTGTGTATATACATGTGTACAAACACCTGCATCAGCCTCAGACAAACCAACATTAGCTGTAACAACACTGCCCCTCAGTGTCATTCAAACTGGCTTTTTGTTATGTTTATTTTGACTTTATTTTTTATACTTTTATCTTTAACCGTCATTCTATCCCGTACCCTGCAACTCCACTCCCACTTGTCCCAGCTTCCCTCAGCGCATCCCACCTATCTCTGCAGGCCAGCCTCTTCCGATTTCTACGCAACATATATCTTTCAATGATGTTGTGATGTTTAACATTGTCACGCCCTGACCTGAGAGAGCCTTTTTATGTCTCTATTTAGGTTTGGTCAGGGTGTGATTTGGGTGGGCATTCTATGTCTGTATTTCTATGTTGGGGATTGCTTTGTTTCGGCAGGGTATGGCTCCCAATCAGGAACAGCTGTACATCGTTGTTGCTCATTGGGAGTCATACTTAGGCAGCATGTTTGTCCTTTGGGTTTTGTGGGTAGATGTTTTCTGTTTAGTGTGTTAGGATACCTGACAGGACTGTTTGGCTGTCGTCTGTTTTTCTTTGTGAAGAGCCTTTTTCATCTAAAATAAAAGATGAACAAATTCCACGCTGCACCTTGGTCTACTACTTCAGACAGCCGTTACAAACATACCATTTCTATCTAATATAATCTACAGAATGCGTATTGAAGATAAATACTTTTACGAGGAGTATTAGTAGTTGACTGACCCGGTCTCTCCAGATCTCCTAACAGTACTATTTCTAGGGTCAATTTTAGATCAATGCTATGCATTTTCAGCCATTCCTGAACCTGAGACCAGAAACAGGCTACCTGAGGGCAATACCAAAATAAATGGTCTATTGAATAGCATCCCAGATAAAGAAGATATTTTTTGCTCATTGGATTTGAAAAACAAATCATCGGGAGTAGCAGGGGCATAAACTGAGATAAGACTAAGGAGTTAATCAGGGCATTTTTCCATAAATAGACAAGTATCTACCTCTCCATGGTTGCAGGATCTTATCTATCTTTTTTTCTGGTCATGTGACATTGCCCTTGTTTATAGTGTTCTCTGCATGTTTGTTACAGATGATGTCTACTCTCTGCAGAATCACATGCTCTGTTGATGTAAAAAAGAATAATTGTACCTTTATTTAACAAGGCAAGTCAGTTAAGAACAAATTCTTATTTGCAATGACGGCCTAGGAACAGTGGGTTAACTGCCTTGTTCAGGGGCATAACAACAGATTTTTACCTTGTCTGCTTGGGGATTCAATCTAGCAACCTTTCGGTTACTGGCCCAACACTCTAACCACTAGGCTACCTGCCACCATGCCCCCATCTGTGTTGGACATTGTGTTTTTCATAGAGGCTTCAGTTTTTATATGACTATATTTAATAACATGACTTTTGGTCTCTTGGTTTCTCAGTGAACTGGCAAAGCAGCTTGTCACTGGGACATGGACTGAAACAACTGACCTGAACTTTATTGAAGGTAATAGTTAGCATTGAGTGTTTTTTGCATTCAATGTTATTATTTGATTTCAAATATTTTGTTGCATATTTTGTAACTGTAACTGTTAACTCTTGAAACAGGGACTTCCTGGAACCATAAAGCAGTGATTGTGGTGTCTTTATGCTCATGGTCAGATTTCACTGTTCTAGTATCATAATTTTTTACTAACATACATTTATAATGAGTAATTAACATTGTGTTTAACTAACCTACATTTATAATGAGTAATTAACATTATGTTTTATTAACATACATTTATAATGAGTAATTAACATTATGTTTTACTAAGCTACATTTATAATGAGTAATTAACATTATGTTTTATTAACATACATTTATAATGAGTAATTAACATTATGTTTCACTAACATACATTTATAATGAGTAATTAACATTATGTTTTACTAACATACATTTATAATGAGTAATTAACATTATGTTTTACTAACCTACATTTATAATGAGTAATTAACATTATGTTTTACTAACCTACATTTATAATGAGTAATTAACATTATGTTTTATTAACATACATTTATAATGAGTTATTAACATTGTTTATTCATTATTGTCACGACTTCCGCCGAAGTCGGTCCCTCTCCTTGTTCGGGCGGTGTTCGGCGGTCGACGTCACCGGCCTTCTAGCCATCACTGATCCACTTTTCATTTTCCATTGGTTTTGTCTTGTCTTCCATCACACCTGGTTCCAATCCCATCAATTACATGTTGTGTATTTAACCCTCTGTTTCCCCTCATGTCCTTGTCGGTGATTGTTTGTTGTATGTAATGGTGCATTTATGCTCTGGTGTGCGATGGGTTTTGTACCCACTTCCTTTATTTTGCATATGTTGGTTTTCAGAATTTGTGAGCACATAATAAACGATTCCGTTTATACCAAGTTCGTTCTCCTGCGCCTGACTTCCCTGCCACCAACACGCACCCTTTACAATATGTTTCACTAACATACATTTATAATGAGTAATTAACATTGTGTTTTATTCATTATGTGTTTTCTTTCCAGTACACATGATATTTTGCCACAGACACTCCATTTGATTACTCGATCGTAAGTGGTGTTATGTCAAATGCAGAAAAGGTATTAATTTAGTATTTACAGATGCTCAAAATGAGCAATTGGAAATGCATTGTGACTGTTCTCGTCCTTCAGCCTGATATACCTGGTCTGAGGAGATGGTGGTGTCTGGTCCTTCAGCCTGGTCTGAGGAGATGGTGGTGTCTGGTCCTTCAGCCTGGTCTGAGGAGATGGTGGTGTCTGGTCCTTCAGCCTGGTCTGAGGAGATGGTGGTGTCTGGTCCTTCAGCCTGGTCTGAGGAGATGGTGGTGTCTGGTCCTTCAGCCTGGTCTGAGGAGATGGTGGTGTCTGGTCCTTCAGCCTGGTCTGAGGAGATGGTGGTGTCTGGTCCTTCAGCCTGGTCTGAGGAGATGGTGGTGTCTGGTCCTTCAGCCTGGTCTGAGGAGATGGTGGTGTCTGGTCCTTCAGCCTGGTCTGAGGAGATGGTGGTGTCTGGTCCTTCTGGGGAACCTGGAGCTGGACAGGTACAATCTGTTATTTGAATAAAAGTCAATGTCTTTGTAAGATTATCCCAAGTGATATTTAATTTTGAAGTGTTGGTACTTTTTTCTGAAAATATCCAGGCATGGCAGAAGGCTTGTCCACTGGAAAGACTAAGGCAAGGCTTTGTTAAGGGGGATCTCCAGCATAGATTACGAATTTAACGAAAAGGAGACATGAGGAAGTCACCCAAGTAAGTGTCATGTCATGAAGTTGGTCATTTCTGATAACGAAACCATTTGGAAAATATGACATTATGTCCTGTTCCCAAATGTACTAGTTAAAGGTTTTAGACTACAGTATGTTATACTGTAACTAAAATGGTTTTAGACTACAGTATGTTATAACTATAACTAAAATATACACTACATGACCAAATACACTACATGACCAAATGTATGTGGACACCTGCTCACCGACCATCTCATTCCAAAATCAAGGGCATTAATATGGAGTTGGTCCCCCCTTTGCTGCTATAACAGCCGCCACTCTTCTGGGAAGGCTTTCCACTAGATGTTGGAACATTGCTGCGGGGACTTGCTTCCATTCAGCCACGAGAGCATTAGGGAGGTCGGGCACTGATGTTGGGTGATTAGGCCTGGCTCGCAGTTGACGTTCCAATTCATCCCAAAGGTGTTCAACGGGGTTGAGGTCAGGGCTCTGTGAAGGACAGTCAGTTTCCACACCAATCTCGACAAACAATTTCTGTATGGACCTCGCTTTGTGCACAGGGACATTGTCAATCGGAAATAGGAATGGGCCTTCCCCAAAATGTTGCCACAGTTGCCAGCACAGAATCATCTAGAATGTAATTGTATGTTGTAGCGTTACGATTTCCCTTCACTGGAACTAAGGAGACTAGCCCGAACCATGGAAAAACAGCCCCAGACCATTATTCCTTCTCCACCAAACTTTACAGTTGGCAGTATACGTTGGGGCAGGTAGTGTTCTCCTGGCATCCGCCAATCCCAGACGTGACAGTCGGACTGCCAGATAGTGAAGCGTGATTCATTACTCCAGAAAACGCGCTTCAGCACTTGGCTGCCCCATTCTGTGAGCTTGTGTGGCCTACCACTTCACGCTTGAGCCGTTGTTTCTCCAAGATGTTTCCACTTCACAATAACTGCATTTACAGTTGACCAGGGAATCTCTAGCAGGGCAGAAATGTGATGAACTGACTTTGTGGAAAGGTGGCATCCTATGACGGTGCCACGTTGAAAGTCACTGAGCTTTTAAGTAAGGCCAATCTACTGCTAATGTTTGTCTATGGAGATTGCATGGCTGTGTGCTCAATTTTATACACTTGTCAGCAACGGATGTGGCTGAAATTGTCGAATCCACAAATTTGAAGGGGTGTCTACATACTTTTGTATATATATATATATATATATATATATACACACACACACACACTAGATATACAAAAGTATGTAGAACTGCGCATGTGCAGGCCGTCAAACCAAAGACACATACATTTATACTAACTAGACACATACGCACATGTCATGGAGACGTTTGTTTGCTAAACTGATGCGCAGAAACACACCGTCGGGTCTAACGGTCGCTTCACGCCGAACTGCGCATGTGCAGGCCGTCAAACCAAAGACACTCCTTCGATATAAAGTCGTTTTTGACTAAAATAATAACGTGTCAGTTTGTCTCTTTCACGAAGTTGGAGTAATAACATGTTCAAATACTTAAGACATTGGCTGGAATCTAGGTTTTGCCTTTAGATTTAGAGAAAATGTACAACTAAGGAGGAATTTTTCACTTCTGACTTCTCAAACCCCAAATCACAGCATCGGTGTACTTCCTACAGTCTGCTTCCCCAGCGGTCCCGGTAGACTCGGGATGTTGGTCTCTGGGTTTAGGAATTCTGTTATGTCATTTCCTCATGAGGTTGAAAGGAAGTTTGTGGGCTGATGCACAAAAGGGATGTTGAAACTGTGGAGCATATTTCTCGACAACATTAGAAGTCGGGTGAAAGTATTGATTTGAAGGAAAGACGAGCAGACTGGTAAGTCTAGAAGCTACTTACACACTATTATAAAGTTAGGTCGTAGTCAGACATTTAATAGTCAAGAGTAGGTTTGATCTATGATCTGGTAAGTCTAGAAGCTACTTACACACTATTATAAAGTTAGGTCGTAGTCAGACATTTAATAGTCCAGAGTAGGTTTGATCTATGATCTGGTAAGTCTAGAAGCTACTTACACACTATTATAAAGTTAGGTCGTAGTCAGACATTTAATAGCCAGAGTAGGTTTGATCTATGATCTGGTAAGTCTAGAAGCTACTTACACACTATTATAAAGTTAGGTCGTAGTCAGACATTTCATAGTCAAGAGTAGGTTTGATCTATGATCTGGTAAGTCTAGAAGCTACTTACACACTATTATAAAGTTAGGTCGTAGTCAGACATTTAATAGTCAGAGTAGGTTTGATCTATGATCTCTTATCATCATGGGTGTAGTGCTGAGGAGCGCGAGGGAGCACTTTCAATTTGAGAATACAATAAACATTATTCTGATCAATTCTAAATAAATTAGATTTAATTACCAGGTAAATGGTAACGTTACTGTTACAAAAAAAACTGATTTCTAATAAGATTTTAGCACGGTTAGCTGAAGCTGAATAGTCAGAAAGAATTGGAGGATGGATTTTATGCATCTTCTAAAACAAGGCTCTCCGATCCTGTTCTTGGAGAGATACCATCCTGTAGGTTTTCATTCCTATTCAAAACTAGTCACCTGATTAAAATAATTAGTTGGTTTATAAGATAAATCAGGTTAGTTACAGCTGTGGTTGGAGTGAGACCCTACCGGAGGGTAGCACTCCAGGAACAGGGTTGGAGTGAAACCCTACCGGAGGGTAGCGATCCAGGAAGAGGGTTGGAGTGAGACCCTACCGGAGGGTAGCGCTCCAGGAACAGGGTTGGAGTGAAACCCTACCGGAGGGTAGCGCTCCAGGAACAGGGTTGGAGTGAAACCCTACCGGAGGGTAGCGCTCCAGGAACAGGGTTGGAGTGAGACCCTACCGGAGGGTAGCGCTCCAGGAACAGGGTTGGAGTGTGACCCTACCGGAGGGTAGCGCTCCAGGAACAGGGTTGTATTGTAACCCTACCGGAGGGTAGCGCTCCAGGAACAGGGTTGGAGTGAGACCCTACCGGAGGGTAGCGCTCCAGGAACAGGGTTGGAGTGTGACCCTACCGGAGGGTAGCGCTCCAGGAACAGGGTTGTATTGTAACCCTACCGGAGGGTAGCGCTCCAGGAACAGGGTTGGAGTGAGACCCTACCGGAGGGTAGCGATCCAGGAACAGGGTTGGAGTGTAACCCTACCGGAGGGTAGCGCTCCAGGAACAGGGTTGTAGTGAAACCCTACCGGAGGGTAGCGCTCCAGGAACAGGGTTGTAGTGTAACCCTACCGGAGGGTAGCGCTCCAGGAACAGGGTTGGAGTGAGACCCTACCGGAGGGTAGTGCTCCAGGAACAGGGTTGGAGTGTAACCCTACCGGAGGGTAGCGCTCCAGGAACAGGGTTGGAGTGAAACCCTACCGGAGGGTAGCGCTCCAGGAACAAGGTTGGAGTGAGACCCTACTGGAGGGCAGCGCTCCAGGAACAGGGTTGTAGTGTAACCCTACTGGAGGGTAGCGCTCCAGGAACAGGGTTGGAGATAGGCTTGTTTGTAGGTTGTAATGATCGGCTGGCTATTCAATAGGCTACATCTGTCGGTACAAACTTTGATTGAGGACATGATGACGTCATTTACATTTTTTTTGCACTCCCTCACCTAAAAACAAATACATCACAGCTTATCATGTCGACCAACCTGATGGTCTCTGTTGAAAATGTAGTAAAACATATCAGGCCCAGACTACATTCTCTGTCCTGCTACTGGTAGGACTATAACATTATGTTGATCTGAACAGGTTTAGACTGGTCATCTATGATATGTAGGTTATATACAGTACATTCTCTGTCCTGCTACTGGTAGGACTATAACATTATGGTGATCTGAACAGGTTTAGACTGGTCATCTATGATATGTAGGTTATATACAGTACATTCTCTGTACTGCTACTGGTAGGACTATAACATTATGTTGATCTGAACAGGTTTAGACTGGTCATCTATGATATGTAGGTTATATACAGTACATTCTCTGTCCTGCTACTGGTAGGACTATAACATTATGTTGATCTGAACAGGTTTAGACTGGTCATCTATGATATGTAGGCTATAGCCGAGGTATAGACCTTGATCTGCATATCACTAACAAACTGCTATTATACATTATAACCTAGTCTACTTTACATAATATAACATCTCTCACTTGATGCAAAAAACCTTTCTGAATGGATCAACAATTTCAAAGATCCTCCTCGGATCAATCATGTCCGTTTTAGCCCTTCTGTCTACATTCTCAGATACGTTTAGAAAAGAACAGATTGAAAGACAATAAATAGTCTACTGTTAGTGAATACAAATAAGTGCGACACATGGCCTTGTGTTGCTGTACTGTCTATAACTACCTTAACAAACACTGACTTATTATTATTATTATTATTATTATTATTGTTATTATTATTGTTGTTGTTCTGTCTATAACTACCTTAACAAACAGTGACTTATTATTATTATTGACAGTTACCATGGAGATGAAATGTCACAACTACATGTTCATGTGATGCTTTAAATCACCTGACTGCTTCTATGTCTGTTAGTAAATGTTTTATTTCAAAGAGAGATAATGAATAAATGAGAACAATTGACAATCAAGAACAAGTTGTCACTGTGTTAACCACAACCAACATGCTGGATCTCTGTTTAGTTGTCACTGTGTTAACCACAACCAACATGTTGGATCTCTGTTTAGTTGTCACTGTGTTAACCACAGCCAACATGCTGGATCTCTGTTTAGTTGTCACTGTGTTAACCACAACCAACATGTTGGATCTCTGTTTAGTTGTCACTGTGTTAACCACAACCAACATGCTGGATCTCTGTTTAGTTGTCACTGTGTTAACCACAACCAACATGCTGGATCTCTGTTTAGTTGTTACTGTGTTAACCACAACCAACATGCTGGATCTCTGTTTAGTTGTCACTGTGTTAACCACAACCAACATGCTGGATCTCTGTTTAGTTGTTACTGTGTTAACCACAACCAACATGCTGGATCTCTGTTTAGTTGTCACTGTGTTAACCACAACCAACATACTGGATCTCTGTTTAGTTGTCACTGTGTTAACCACAACCAACATGCTGGATCTCTGTTTAGTTGTCACTGTGTTAACCACAACCAACATGCTGGATCTCTGTTTAGTTGTCACTGTGTTAACCACAACCAACATGCTGGATCTCTGTTTAGTTGTTACTGTGTTAACCACAACCAACATGCTGGATCTCTGTTTAGTTGTCACTGTGTTAACCACAATCAACATGCTGGATCTCTGTTTAGTTGTCACTGTGTTGACCACAACCAACATGCTGGATCTATGTTTAGTTGTCATTGTGTTGACCACAACCAACATGCTGGATCTCTGTTTAGTTGTCACTGTGTTAACCACAACCAACATGCTGGATCTCTGTTTAGTTGTCACTGTGTTAACCACAACCAACATGCTGGATCTTTGTTTAGTTGTCACTGTGTTAACCAATATGCTGGATCTCTGTTTAGTTGTTACTGTGTTAACCACAACCAACATGCTGGATCTCTGTTTAGCTGTCACTGTGTTAACCACAACCAACATGCGGATCTCTGTTTAGTTGTTACTGTGTTAACCACAACCAACATGCTGGATCTCTGTTTAGTTGTCACTGTGTTAACCACAACCAACATGCTGGATCTCTGTTTAGTTGTCACTGTGTTAACCGCAACCAACATGTTGGATCTCTGTTTACAGGGGTCAGTGCTCTAAAATGAGTCTCTCTGGGGAGAGAGAGGAGGGGGGCCCTGCCTCTAAAATGCATCTCTCTGGGGAGAGAGAGGAGGGGGGCCCTGCCTCTAAAATGCATCTCTCTGGGGGACATTACACCAAAGCTAAGAGGTAAGATGACAATTTTATGAAGAATTGATTTAGTTTATTTCCTAAATAAACAGCTATCTTAAGGTGAATGCACTTACTGTAAATCTCTCTGGATAAGAGCATCTGCTAAATCAGGGGTTCTCAATCCGGGGTCTGTGGAGGTACTGCAGGAAGCTCGGGGAGTGGTGGTGTATTCAGGGAGAAAACTAAACTAATATTTTGAAATGTCATTGTGGTCTTATGCTTCCATCTATTGGAATTATGTAACAACTGCAGTAGTGCTGTAAAAATGTGTTATTCCTTACTAAAGTAGTAATTACTGAGAATTACTAGTTAATTTTATCACTTACAATCATAAAATAAGAACTTATACCATAACAAACAATTAAACTGACATAAACCAAAATCACTATATATGTAGTTATTTAGTTAATTATCAAATTGAGGCGGTCGGTCACATTTGAGAGTGAGGGAGATATATAGCATTTTGCATAAAAAAACATGATTTTTGTCTTTCTGAAATGAAACCATCAAGTGATAGATTTTAAACAAATCCTTGTCTGTGAGAGATGTAATAATTAATACATAATTTCTTTAAAAAATAAAAGCTCATTTCTGTAAAGTGATATGTTGCGTTTTGGAACTCTTCTTATGTTTCCCCATCTGAGATCAGAGTAGATGAGAGATGTAATGTTTGTCTCTGTTGTGTTGAAGACCAATCAAGCGGAAGAGACCAGCCTCCTCTGTACCCAGCTGTGTGTCCATGAAGAGTGACCGGTCTATGTATCGACCTATATCCTTTACAGAGGGAGACTTTTCTACTGAACAAAGGTAAGAATAACTCATGGGTCATGGTCAGTGAGTTAAACAACACTGTCTCTAGTCATTTCTCCTCTCCCATTTTCACATTTCTTTTTGTTGTTTTCATAATCCACAGGCTAATCCTTTAGTCCGTTTTCATAGTCCTAAAACAATATTAAACACAACACATCGTTCCCTCCACGTGTGTGTGTGTGTACTCCCTGGATGAGGAGATGTAATCTCATGTTTTGTCCACAGAAACCAACAGGAGAGATCAGAGTCAGAGATTCTCAGTGGTCAGTCTTCCCAGAGTCATCAAACAGACCTGGCCTCCATATTCAGTGTATGTGCTCCTGTTATGAAGCAGGAGAGCAGTGCCAGAGAGGGGGCTCTGAAGATCACACTGCACGTCCTGAGAGCTGTCTGCCTCATGTTGAATGCAGTTTTATAACATTTAAAAGCTGTGGCTAAAGTACAGCTAAAGTAGCTGTGTAACTCAATGATATTGTAGCAGCCTTAACATAACACCTAGTAGCAGCAGGGATGTGTTTTGTTGATTAATTTAGAGAGAGAGACAGAGAGAGAGAGACAACATTAATAATACCATCAATAATACCAATAATAATATAATCAGTCACACCAGTCTGGAATGCATTATGAAAACATGTATTCATTTATACAGTCAGTTAAGAGAATAAATGATTATAATTTAAACTTTATAACAGTCCTACAGTACTGTAGACATTAAAACAGACGTAATATTAAAATCCTCTGTGTTATTTCTAGATTCAGATGATCCTGCTGTGATTTGCCAACGTGAACTCAAATCTAATCTAAAGAAGAAGTTTCATTGTGTATTTGAGGGGATCGCTAAACAAGGAAACCCAACACTTCTCAATAAGATCTACACAGAGCTCTACATCACAGAGGGTGGAACAGGAGAGGTCAATAATGAACATGAGCTGAGACAGATTGAGACAACAACCAGGAAACAAGCAAGACCAGAGACTGCAATCAAATGTAACAACATCTTCAAACCCTTAACTGGACAAGACAAACTCATCAGAACTGTGCTGACAAAGGGAGTCGCTGGCATTGGAAAAACAGTCTCTGTGCAGAAGTTCATTCTGGACTGGGCTGAAGGAAAAGCAAATCAGAATGTCCAATTTGTATTTTCATTCCCTTTCCGGGAGCTGAATTTGATGAAAGGGGACAAACACACTTTGATTGAACTTCTCAATCACTTCTCAATGGAAACCAAACAATCAAGAATCTCCAACTACAACAAGTACAAAGTTCTGTTCATCTTTGATGGTCTGGATGAATGCCGACTGCCCCTAGACTTCCAGAAGAACAAGATCTGTTGTGACGTCACAAAGTCAACCTCAGTGGATGTTCTGCTGACAAATCTCATCGAGGGAAATCTGCTTCCCTCTGCTCTCCTCTGGATAACTACCCGACCTGCAGCAGCCAATAGGATCCCTTCAGGGTGTGTTGACCAGGTGACAGAGGTACGAGGGTTCAATGACCCACAGAAGGAGGAGTACTTCACGAAGAGATTCAGTGATGAGGACCTGGCCAGCAGAATCATCTCACACATAAAGACATCAAGGAGCCTCCACATCATGTGCCACATTCCAGTCTTCTGTTGGATTTCTGCAATAGTCCTTGAACCCATGCTGAAACATAAGAGAGAAGAGATGCCCAAGACTCTGACTGAGATGTACACACACCTTGTGGTGTTTCATACCACACAGAAGAATGAAAAGTATCTTGGGAAAGAAGAGACAGGTCCACACTGGAATAAAGAGAGCATTCTGTCACTGGGAAAACTGGCTTTTCAACAGCTTGTGAAGGGCAATCTGATTTTCTATGAAGAAGACCTGAAAGAGGCTGGTATTGATGTCATTGAAGCCTCATTGTACTCAGGATTGTGCACACAGCTCTTTAAAGAGGAATGTGGGCTGTACCAGGACAAGGTGTACTGCTTTGTTCATCTGAGCATTCAGGAGTTTCTGGCGGCTGTATTTGTGTTCCTCTCATTCATCAACAACAATGAGAATCTAATGGCCAAACCTCAAACAAAATCCAGGATATTTTCTTCGCTGTTCAGGGACAAGCCTGAAGTTAATGTCTACCAGCGTGCTGTGGATAAAGCCTTACAAAGTGAGACAGGAAACCTGGACCTTTTCCTCCGCTTCCTTCTGGGCCTCTCACTGGAGTCCAACCAGAAGCACTTACGAGGTCTAATGACAAAGACAAGAAGCAGCTCACAGAGCCATGAAGAAACAGTCAAGTACATCAAGAAGAAGATCAGGAAGAATCTCTCTCCAGAGAGGAGCATCAATCTGTTCCACTGTCTGAATGAACTGAATGACCATTCTCTAGTGGAGGAGATCCAAAGCTACCTGAGATCAGGAAGTCTCTCAGAAGACAACCTGTCACCTGCACAGTGGTCAGCTCTGGTCTTTGTGTTGCTGACTTCAGAAAAGGAGCTGGATGTGTTTGACCTGAAGAAATTCTCCAGATCAGAGGAAACTCTTCTGAGGCTGCTGCCAGTGGTCAAAGCCTCCAGAGCTGCACTGTGAGTAAATAAAATGACATATAAGAAGTATTCATCAGGAAGAAATATTATGTTTAGAGAAAAATATGTATTATAATATGTATATTGAAAAACATATTGAATAAATGCATTGATGGAAGATGAATTTATGTGTTGTTTGGTAATATGAACCAAATGCATCTACTGTTGTCCTTCTACACTACTGGTGTTAAATTAACAGTGTGTTTGTGAAGTCATGATGATCTCTTTGTCAGGCTGTCAGGCTGTGGAGTCACAGAGAAAGGCTGTGCTTCTCTGGTCTCAGCTCTGAGGTCAAACCCCTCACACCTGAGAGAGCTGGACCTGACTAACAATGGCCTGAAGGATTCAGGAGTGAAGCTGCTCTGTGCTGGACTGGGGAATCTCCACTGCAAACTGGAGACTCTGAGGTCAGTATTCCTGTAGTTGGTCAACAAGTGGTAACTGTTCACCAGATCCACATGTGTTTACCAGGCACACATAGTCCACACCATATGTGTTTGGACAGTGAAGCTTACAGTTTTACATTTGGTGCTCTGCTCCAGCATTTTGGATTTGAGATCAAATGTTTCATATTAGTTGACAGTACAGAATGTCACCTTTTATTTGAGACTATTCGTATCTGTTTTACCGTTTACAAATGAAAGCATTTTATGTATCTAGTTCTCCCATTTTATGTATGTACAGTGGCTTGCAAAAGTATTCACCCCCATTGCATTTTTCCTTTTTTTGCCTTACAACTTGGAATTAAAATTGATTTTTGGGGGTTTGTATCATTTGATTTACAAAACATGTCTGCCACTTTGAAGATGCAAAATATTTTAATTGTGAAACAAGAAATAAGAAAAAAAGAGAACTTGACCGTGCTTAACTATTCACCCCCCCAAAGACAATACTTTTTAAAAAGGATTTCCCTGTATCTAGCACCATCCATCATTCCTTCAATTCTGACCAGTTTCCCAGTCCCTGCCGATGAAAAACAAACCCACAGCATGATGCTGCCACCACCATGCTTCACTGTGGGGATGAGTTCTCGGGGTGATGAGAGGTGTTGGGTTTGCACCAGACATAGCGTTTTCCTTGATGGCCAAAAAGCTCAATTTTAGTCTCATCTAACCAGAGTACCTTCTTCCATATGTTTGGGGAGTCTGCCACATGCCTTTTGGTGAACACCAAACGTGTTTGCTTATTTTCTTCAAGCAATGGCTTTTTTTCTGGCCACTCTTCCGTAAAGCCCAGGTCTGTGGAGTGTACGGCTTAAAGTGGTCCTATGGACAGATACTCCAATCTCCGCTGTGGAGCTTTGCAGCTCCTTCAGGGTTATCTTTGGTCTCTTTGTTGCCTCTCTGATTAATGCCCTCCTTGCCTGGTCTGTGAGTTTTGTTGGGCGGCTCTCTTGGCAGGTTTGTTTTGCTGCCATATTCTTTCCATTTTTTAATAACAGATTTAATGGTGCTCCGTGGGATGTTAAAAGTTTCAGATATTTTTTTATAGCCCAACCCTGATCTGTACTTCTCCACAACTCTGTCCCTGACCTGTTTGGAGAGCTCCTTGGTCTTCATGGTGCCGCTTGCTTGATGGTGCCCCTTGCTTAGTGGTGTTGTAGACTCTGGGGCCTTTCAGAACAGGTGTATATATACTGAGATCATATGACAGATCATGTGACACTTAGATTGCACACATGTGGAGTTTATTTAACTAATGATGTGACTTCTGAAGGTAATTGGTTGCACCAGATATTATTTATGGGCTTCATAGCAAAGGGGGTGAATACATATGCACGCACCACTTTTCTGTTTTTAACTTTATTTTTTAATTAAACAAGTCATTTATTTTTATTTCTCTTGACCAATCTGGACTATTTTGTGTTTGTCCATTACATGAAATCCAAATAAAATCAATTTAAATTACATGTTGTAATGCAACAAAATGGGAAAAACACCAAGGGGGATGAATACTTTTGCAAGGCACTGTAGTTCTACCATTTGAAGAAGTATTAATTATTTGGACAAATTCACTTGTATTGTATTAAAGTAGTCATAAGTTTAGTATTTGGTCCCATATTCCATGCCTGCAGTGATTACATCAAGCTTGTGATTCTACTAACTTGTTGAATTCATTTGCAGTTTGTCTTGGTTGTGTTTTGGATTATGTTTTTCCTAATAGAAACTGATTGGTGAATAATGTCCTGTCATTTTGGAGTCACTTTACTTGTATTGTCAGTAAGAATAAGAATGAATAGAGAATGATGATGAATGAGAAAGTTACAGCGGCACAATGATCATACCCCCTCTGTTATTGGTAGTGGTGAGAGGTTAGCATGTTTTGTTGTAGCCTCTGTTATTGGTAATGGTGAGAGGTTAGCATGTTTTGTTGTATCATCTGTTATTGGTAATGGTGAGAGGTTAGCATGTTTTGTTGTAGCCTCTGTTATTGGTAATGGTGAGAGGTTAGCATGTTTTGTTGTAGCCTCCTTCATTGGTAATGGTGAGAGGTTAGCATGTTTTGTTGTAGCCTCTGTTATTGGTATTGGTGAGAGGTTAGCATGTTTTGTTGTAGCCTCTGTTATTGGTAATGGCGAGAGGTTAGCATGTTTTGTTGTAGTCTCTGTTATTGGTAATGGTGAGAGGTTAGCATGTTTTGTTGTAGCCTCTGTTATTGGTAATGGTGAGAGGTTAGCATGTTTTGTTGTAGCCTCTGTTATTGGTAATGGTGAGTTGTTGTAGTCTCTGTTATTGGTAATGGTGAGAGGTTAGCATGTTTTGTTGTATCTTCTGTTATTGGTAATGGTGAGAGGTTGGCATGTTTGTTGTAGCCTCTGTTATAGGTAATGGTGAGAGGTTAGCATGTTTTGTTGTAGCCTCTGTTATTGGTAATGGTGAGAGGTTAGCATGTTTTGTTGTAGCCTCTGTTATTGGTAATGGTGAGAGGTTAGCATGTTTTGTTGTAGCCTCTGTTATTGGTAATGGTGAGAGGTTAGCATGTTTTGTTGTAGCCTCTGTTATTGGTAATGGTGAGAGGTTAGCATGTTTTGTTGTAGCCTCTGTAACTTTGTCATTATCATTCATGATTTTTCTTAATCATGGCATCATCAGGATGCTTTTAGTGGTGTTTAGAAACATGTTATCTACTCACTTGTAAATAAAATGACTCCAGTCACCATCTGTAATGAACACGATGGGAGACAGAGAGCTGGTTTCAAGCGCAGGGCTCAGCAGGTGTTTATTGTAAAGGACCACAGGAGGAGGCAGGTAGCTGGGTCCAGGGGCAGGCAGAAGGTCATACACAAGGGGTCCAAAAAGGCAACAGTACAGGCAGGGAAACGGCAAAAGGCATCATTAGTGAGGCAGGCAAAAACTATCATTCACGGGAGGAGTAAATTATGGGAAATGCAGCACTCCGAATAACCTTGTCACAAAACAAACAACACTTCACAATGATGGGGGTGCAAAGAACTGAACTACATAGAGTTTGATAATGACATACAGTTGTGTGAACAGGTGATCAGAATTCAGGTGACTGGGATCTGGAGAGTGAGCTGCGTTCAGGGGGATCTACGTGTTTGATAGTGTGAGCTGGAAGCAGACGTTACACCATCCACCATTTTAATATTGGGCAAAACACAACCAAAACAAACTGCAAAATCAATCAACGAGTTTGAGTCACAAGCTTGATGTAGTCGCTGGGTTCAAGGAATATCGGATCAAATACTCAACTTGTGACGACTTTAAGCCACTATGAGTGAATTGGTCAGAAAACATATGACTTCTTTAAATAGGGGGACAAGACACATAAAGTGCTTTCATTTTTCTAAATGGTGAAACAGATATGTATGAAAATATCCTCAAATAAAAGGTGACATTATATACTGTCACCTCATATGAAACATTTGATCTGAAATCCAAAATGTTGGAGTTTAGAGCCACATTTAAAATGTTATCTTCACTGTCAAAATAGATATGGTGTGGACTGTATACTCAATACAATCTAAATCTGATACCTCACTGTCTGTCTTTTGACTGATACTGCTTTTAAACTGGTCTGGTCAGTCTACTCAAATATTTGTACTATACATGTTTCTATCTGCAGGCAAAACGTTGATAATTTGTAATTTATAATATGATACATTAATTTCTGAATAGGTATGGCAGGTTTCAGGACACTGATGTATCTGAATATGTTGAAGAAATATACTGCCACTATTTACACCACCAAAGAATAGCAGTGTGATTTTAATATGATTTGACTCTTTGCAGGCTGTCAGGCTGTCTAGTCACAGAGGAAGGCTGTGCTTCTCTGGTCTCAGCTCTGAAGTCAAACCCAACACATTATTTGTAAACGGGTAACAGCGTAAACAGAGAAAGCTAAGCGTATCATTTTAATACAACCTGTCCGTCATTGTATTTCTTCTGTGTTGGCAGACTCACTGGCTGTAAACTCACAGACACATCCTGTAAAGTGTTGGCCTCAGTTCTCAGTTCAAACCCCTCACACCTGAGAGAGCTGGACCTGAGCAACAATGACCTGAAGGATTCAGGAGTGGAGCTGCTCTCTGCTGTACTGGAGGATCCACACTGCAGACTGGAGACTCTGAGGTCAGTATTCCTGTAGTTGGTCAGCAAGTGTTTTGTCGTAGTCTCTGTTATTGGTAATGGTGAGAGGTTAGCATGTTTTGTTGTAGCCTCTGTTATTGGTAATGGTGAGAGGTTAGCATGTTTTGTTGTAGTCTCTGTTATTGGTAATGGTGAGAGGTTAGCATGTTTTGTTGTATCCTCTGTTATTGGTAATGGTGAGAGGTTAGCATGTTTTGTTGTAGCCTCTGTTATTGGTAATGGTGAGAGGTTAGCATGTTTTGTTGTAGCCTCTGTTATTGGTAATGGTGAGAGGTTAGCATGTTTTGTTGTATCCTCTGTTATTGGTAATGGTGAGAGATTAGCATGTTTTGTTGTATCCTCTGTTATTGGTAATGGTGAGAGGTTAGCATGTTTTGTTGTAGCCTCTGTTATTGGTAATGGTGAGAGGTTAGCATGTTTTGTTGTATCCTCTGTTATTGGTAATGGTGAGAGGTTAGCATGTTTTGTTGTAGCCTCTGTTATTGGTAATGGTGAGAGGTTAGTATGTTTTGTTGTAGCCTCTGTTATTGGTAATGGTGAGAGGTTAGCATGTTTTGTTGTAGCCTCTGTTATTGGTAATGGTGAGAGGTTAGCATGTTTTGTTGTAGCCTCTAACTTTCTCTCTCATTATTATTCATGATTCATTCATGATTTGTATTAATCATGTTATCATCAGGGTTCATTTAGTAGTGTTTAGAAACATGTTATCTCCTCACTTAGACAGAAAATTATCCAGTCATCATCCACCATTTTATTATTGGGCAAAACAAACTGCAAATGTGACCAACTAGTTTACAACCAAACACTAATCTTTTGACTGCTTTAATACACTATGAGTGAATTGGTCAGAATACTTATGACTTCTTTAAATAGGGGGACTAGATGCATAAAGTGCTTTTATTTTTCTAAATGGTGAAACAGAAATGTATGAAAATATCCTCAAATAAAAGGTGACCTTATATACTGTCACCTCATATGAAACATTTAATCTGAAATCCAAAATGTTGGAGTTTAGAGCCACATTTAAAATGTTATCTTCACTGTCAAAATAGATATGGTGTGGACTGTATACTCAATACAATCTAAATCTGATACCTCACTGTCTGTCTTTTGACTGATACTGCTTTTAAACTGGTCTGGTCAGTCTACTCAAATATTTGTACTATACATGTTTCTATCTGCATGTAATATTATGATCATTTATAATATGATGCATTCATTAATTTATGAATAGATATGGAAGGTTTCAGGACGCTGATATATCTGAACATTTTGAAAAAATATACTGCCACTTTTTTCACCACCAAAGAATAGCAGTGTGATTTTAATATGATTTGACTCTTTGCAGGCTGTCAGGCTGTCTAGTCACAGAGGAAGGCTGTGCTTCTCTGGTCTCAGCTCTGAGGTCAAACCCCTCACACCTGAGAGAGCTGGACCTGAGCTACAATCACCCAGGAGACTCAGGAGTCAGACTGCTCTCTGCTGGACTGGAGGATCCACACTGCAGACTGGAGAAACTCAAGTATGTAGAGGGTTTATGTCAATGTTCATATCAGACATGTTTGACTTTTCAGGCTAGTTAAGACAAACATTCTGACCACCACTTGGACAAAGTTATATGCTGACTGTGTGTGTGTGTGTGTGTGTGTGTGTGTGTGTGTGTGTGTGTGTGTGTGTGTGTGTGTGTGTGTGTGTGTGTGTGTGTGTGTGTGTGTGTGTGTGTGTGTGTGTGTGTGTGTGTGTGAGTTCAGGTGTATCCCTCAATGACTGTCTGTTTTTCTGCTTACCGCTACAGTGTGGAACATGGTGGAGAGAACAGAATGAAACCTGGACTTAGAAAATGTGAGTGTTGACTGCTGTGAAGAATATGACTAAGAATAAGTCTTAATTCAAGTTAAGTCAAAGACCACCATCATTACTGACTTGGTCATATTAAATATCATCTGTAGTTCTACAGAAGCAGAAATCAGGGACACCAACGTTTACAAAGAGTTGCTTTGACAATGTGTGTGTGTGTGTGTGTAATTAATGTCAATAAGTGTGTTTTATATTACCATACAGTATAACATATGATCATTCAACAAGTCTCAAGTTACCTTAACTTCTCCTTTTGATACCTAGAAACATCTACATTAAATGAATTAGTGAAAAGTGAGTTAACATTCTAATGTGAATGATGATGATTTCTAATATTGTGTCTGGTTTCATCCATCAGATGTCTGTGATCTCACACTGGACCTAAACACAGTAAACAGACGCCTCTCTCTGTCTGAGGAGAACAGAAAGGTGACATGTAGGAGAGAGGAGCAGCCGTATCCTGATCACCCAGAGAGATTTAAGGACTGGAGACAGGTGCTGTGTAGAGAGGGTCTGACTGGGCGCTGTTACTGGGAGGTAGAGTGGAGTGGGGGGGCTGATATAGGAGTGACATTTAAAGGAATCAGCAGGAGAGAAGGGGGTGAATGTTGTCTTGGACACAATGACAAGTCCTGGAGTCTGATCTGCTCTGACAACAGATACAGAGCCTGTCATAATAATAACTCCACTACCATAGACGTCCCCCCCTCCAGGTCCCACAGAGTAGGAGTGTATCTGGACTGGCCAGCCGGCACTCTGTCCTTCTATAGAGCCTCCTCTGACACACTGACCCACCTGATCACATTCACCTCCACATTCACTGAGCCCCTCTATCCAGGATTTAGGGTTGATTATGTTGGCTCTTCAGTGTCCCTGAAATAATAACTGGACACACACACACACACACACACACACACACACACACACAGGACACACACACACACTGGACACACACACACACACACACACACACACACACACACACACACACACACTGGACACAGACACACACACACACACTGGACACAAACTGGACACACACACACACACTGGACACAAACTGGACACACACACACTGGACACAAACTGGACACACACACACACACACACACACTGGACACACACACACACACACACACTGGACACAAACAGGACAGACACACACACACACACACACTGGACAGACACACACACACACTGGACACACACACACACAAACACACTGGACACACACTGGACACACACACACACTAGAC
This sequence comes from Salmo trutta, assembly GCF_901001165.1. Taxonomy (NCBI): domain Eukaryota; kingdom Metazoa; phylum Chordata; class Actinopteri; order Salmoniformes; family Salmonidae; genus Salmo; species Salmo trutta. Next base: position 2,914,848 of record NW_021822911.1, on the reverse strand, counting down.
ACACACAAACACACAGGACACACACACACATACACACACACACAGAAACCAGACATAAACTTGACATACACACACACTGGACACAAAATGGACACACACAAAATGGACACACACAAAATGGACACACACACACTGGACACACACACGCACATAGACACACAAACTGGACATAAAATAGACACACACACTCTCAACACACACACTGAACACGTACACACTTGACACTCACACACTCTGGACACACACACACACCTACATAAACTCACTGGACACACACACACACACACACCCACTGGACACACACACACACACACACACACACACACACACACACACACACACTCACTGGACACACAAACTCACTGGACACACACACACACACACACACTCACTGGACTCACACACACACACACACACACACTCACTGGACACACACACACACACACACTCACTGGACACACACACACACACACACACACACACTCACTGGACACACACACACACACTCACTGGACACACACACACACACTCACTGGACACACACACACACACACTCACTGGACACACACACTCACTGGACACACACACTCACTGGACACACACACACACACACACACTCACTGGACACACACACACACACACTCACTGGACACACACACACACACTCACTGGACACACACACACACACTCACTGGACACACACACACACACACTCACTGGACACACACACTCACTGGACACACACACACACACACACACACACTCACTGGACACACACACACACACACACTCACTGGACACACACACACACACACTCACTGGACACACACACACACACTCACTGGACACACACACACACACACACACTCACTGGACACACACACACACTCACTCACTGGACACACACACACACACACTCACTCACTCACTGGACACACACACACACTCACTCACTCACTGGACACACACACACTCACTGGACACACACACACACACACTCACTGGACACACACACACTCACTGGACACACACACTCACTGGACACACACACACTCACTCACTGGACACACACACACACACACACACTCACTGGACACACACACACTCACTGGACACACACACACACACACACTCACTGGACACACACACTCACTGGACACACACACACACACACACACACACACTGGACACACACACACACACACACTCACTCACTGGACACACACACACACAAACTCACTCACTGGACACACACACACACACACTCACTCACTGGACACACACACACACACACACTCACTCACTCACTGGACACACACCACTCACTGGACACACACACACACACACTCACTGGACACACACACACTCACTGGACACACACACTCACTGGACACACACACTCACTGGACACAAACACACTCACTGGACACACACACACACACACACTCACTGGACACACACTCACTGGACACACACACACACTTACTGGACACACACTCACTGGACACACACACACACACTCACTGGACACACACACACACACAAACTCACTCACTGGACACACACACACACACACCCTCACTCACTGGACACACACACACACTCACTGGACACACACACGCTTGACACACACACACACACACACACTCTGGACACACACACACACACACTGGACACTCACACATGACAGGCTTGTAATATTTTCTTATCTTTTACCACTTTGCATTTTTATGATATATTTTACTGTTTGTGTTTGTACCACAGGAGGTTGGTGGGACCTTATTTAGGGAGGACAGGCTTGTAATGGCTGGAGTGGAATAAGTGGAATGGTATCAAACACGTGGTTTCCATGTGTTCCATTTCATTCACTCTGTTCCAGACATTATTATGAGCCGTCCTCCCCTCAGCAGCCTCCTCTGGTATGTACTGTCCTGTATGTGAGAGAGATCCAACAAGGAATTACAATGTATGTATTACTTTTAATACCTGCAAATTACAAATAAACTACTGGAACTCCTTATGAATGTCTGCAGCCGACAAGAGGTGAAAATATTACTGGAATATTCTGCAAAATGTTGATGAAGACGTCACTCAATCCACCCAAAACAACATGCAGTCTTTCCACAAGACTCCCATGAAGTTATAGTGTGACGTTATGAGTCGACGTTAAAGTAACATTCTCACAACATACTGCACTTGTTTTATCCTGTTTTAGATGTATCCTCTGTTTAAACATTTAAACTCTTACAATAACACTGTTAAAATACCAATGTGATCATTTCTTGTCTTTTATGTTGGATAAACAAATTGTACAATTATGTGGACATACGCTCCATAGTTGTACAAGTATACATGGATATATTGTACTTTTCATAATAAAACATACTTGAAACAAGAAAAAGCATGTTAATTGTGAAAACAATTTCGTTATTGATTTTTACATTGCTTATCCCTGTCTCATGTTGACGTTTGTCATGAATCTTGACCTGGAGGCAGAACTGTGCGATTTCCTCGAGATATGTCAGCTGCAAAGTCAGAATTGGCTGTGGAAAATGTTGTTTTATGGTCTTAATTTAAGGGAAGGATTAGCAGTGTGGTTTGGGTTGAGGTTAGGATTAAAATCGGATTGTATTACTTTGTGCCTGTGCCAGCTAGGGAATACTTTGCTGAACTGCCTCCAGGGGAAGATTCATGACAATAAATGCCAACCTGCCTCCAGGGCAAGTCTTCCCTGTGGCTCAGTTGGTAGAGCATGGTGTGTGCAACGCCAGGGTTGTGGGTTCGATTCCCATGGGGGGCCAGAATAAAAATAATGTATGAAATGTATGCATTCACTACTGTAAGTCGCTCTGGATAAGAGCGTCTGCTAAATGACTAACATGTAAAATGTAATTCATGACAATAAATGCTAACCTGCCTCCCAGTTGTCCCCTCCTTATCTTTACAAAGCTGCAGAACATGCAAGCTAGTGATGTGGGGGTTCTCTCATAACCCTCAGTCCCCAGGTGGGTAGATGGCAGGTTGAATAAAGAGAAGCTAGTGATTTGGGGGTTCTCTCATAACCCTCAGTCCCCAGGTGGGTAGATGGCAGGTTGAATAAAGAGAAACTAGTGATGTGGGGGTTCTCGCATAACCCTCAGTCCCCAGGTGGGTAGATGGCAGGTTGAATAAAGAGAAACTAGTGATGTGGGGGTTCTCTCATAACCCTCAGTCCCCAGGTGGGTAGATGTCAGGTTGAATAAAGAGAAGCTAGTGATGGGGTGTAATGCTTGCTGTAGTGGGTGTGGAGTCAGGCGCAGGAAACAGGAGTGTTTGCTATCGGGCTTTAACCTCTATAGGGTAGGGGGCAGTATTTACACGGCCGGATAAAAAAAACGTACCCAATTTAATCTGGTTATTACTACTGCCCAGAAACTGGAATATGCATATAATTGTTTGATTTGGATAGAAAACACCCTAAAGTTTCTAAAACTGGTTGAATGGTGTCTGTGAGTATAACAGAACTCATATGGCAGGCAAAAATCTGAGAAGATTCCTTACAGGAAGTGCCCTCTCTGACCATTTCTTGGCCTTCTACACTCTCTTTATTGAAAACTGAGGATCTCTGCTGTAACGTGACACTTTCTCAGGCTCCCATAGGCTCTCAGAAGGCGCCAGAACGTTGAATGATGACTCTGCTGTCCCAGGCTGAAAAACAGTAGCGCATTTGGATAGTGGTCGATCTGAGAACAATGAGATGTGGGTGCGCGTGCACGAGATGACTCCATTTTCAACTTTGAGTCTTTGAACGAAAACAGCGTTTCCCGGTCTAAATATTATCGCTTATTTACGAGAAAAGTCGCATAAAAATGGATTTTAAACAGCGTTTGACATGCTTCGAAGTACGGTAATGGAATATTTTGAATTTTTTTGTCATGACATGTGTCCGCGCGTCACCGTTCGGATAGTGTCTTGAACGCATGAACAAAACAGAGGATATTTGAACATAACTATGGATTATTTTGAAGCAAAACAACATTTGTGGATGAAGTAGAAGTCCTGGGAGTGCATTCTGACGAAGAACAGCAAAGGTAATCCAATTTTTCTTATAGTAATTCTGAGTTTAGTGAGGGCTAAACTTGGTGGGTGTCAAATTAGCTAACCCGTGATGGCGAGCTATCTACTCAGAATATTGCAAAATGTGCTTTTGCCGAAAAGCTATTTTAAAATCTGACACCGCGATTGCATAAAGGAGTTCTGTATCTATAATTCTTAAAATAATTGTTATGTTTTTTGTGAACGTTTATCGTGAGTAATTTAGTAAATTCACCGGAAGTTTTCGGTATGTTTGCTAGTTCTGAACGTCACATGCTAATGTAAAAAGCTGGTTTTTGATATAAATGTGAACTTGATTGAACAAAACATGCATTTATTGTATAACATAATGTCCTAGGAGTGTCATCTGATGAAGATCATCAAAGGTTAGTGCTGCATTTAGCTGTGGTTTTGGTTTTTGTGACATTATATGCTAGCTTTAAAAATGGGTGTGTGATTATTTCTGGCTGGGTACTCTCCTGACATAATCTAATGTTTTGTTTTCGTTGTAAAGCCTTTTTGAAATCGGACAAGGTCGTTAGATAAAGGAGCGTCTTGTCTTTAAAATGGTGTAAAATAGTCATATGTTTGAGAATTTGAAGTAATAGCATTTTTAAGGTATTTGAATATCGCGCCACTCGATTCCACTGGCTGTTGACTAGGTGGGACGATTTCAAAATGGGAGAAGTTAGGAGCAATTTATATAAGGACAGTATTTGGTATCATGATAAGTTACCAATACTACCTAAGTCATTGTTTAGAGATGCGGCAAGATTGACACATGGGCAGAGCCATGTGTCAACAGGGGGATAGTAGAGCAGGTTCGGAAACACTTTGTGGCCTATTGGATAACGAACTACTTAAACAAATATTTTTTATAATAAATAAGTATATTAAATGGGAAGAAGCGGTCCCAACTTACTGGGTGGACACGATTAGGGTAGTTGGTTTACTAGGATCTATCTCTTTAAATAATGGATTACATTTTAGCTGATCAGGTAAACCATATAGAATGCCAGAGTTAGGGAGGCCAGAACAGGTCGACATAGAAGTTGAAGATATACTAACAGAACACATGGTTAACCAAACCCGTATGTCCGAGACTTTGTGTCCAACAGGTGAATTACAGGAGAAGATGATTCACTCAATCCAACCAGGAGACTGGGTGTGGATCCAGTCCCTGAGGAGAAAAAAACTGGAAGCAGCCACGGTGGGAGGGCCCATTACAAAGTGTTCCTGGTAATAGCCTTCACGGTGAGAATAGCTGAAAGAGGTACCTGGGTTCATATCACACATTGCAGGAGGGTAAGACACACTGACACTGTCGAACAATCACAGAGTTAGGAGAAGAACCGAATACCAATAAGGTTCGGGGGTTACCTCTCTAACGAAGATTCCCTAACCCGCCCAATCCTCACTGTGTGCGTTCATAGAAGTGAAAGTGTGGGTTGGCCTCTAGCCAGTGATATATTCTCCGGGAGGGGGTGGGGCTTTACAGGGGTACTGGTCAGTCTGAGCTGTCTGATTGTGGGAGCCATATTCCTAATACACCATGAACCACTCGAGAAGTCAGAAAGTGGTAACTTGACCCATAGTGTAGAAGATGAGGAGTTTTTATGGCCTAGGTACAAAAGGTCACTCGATCTGGATAAAAAGGAAGTGAGAGTAGAGTTAAGGAAGGATGTCTCAATAGAGTTCTATGCAGACCAAATGGGGTCCCTAACCTCTAGGACTCGGACTTCATGGGGAAGATATCTGTGTAGATCCCGGTGTAACTCATGGAATCAGGTCATAGCTCACACAGAGAGAGAAGGCTATGTCAATCCACACACCCAATATAGAAACAGATGGAGTATAGTGAAGGCCAGGGTTTTTGACTGCAATCCAGAGCAAGGGAAGTATTGCTTGAAGATAGGAATGACCATTAAAAGCATAAAGAAAGATGATTTAGGGTTATGGTATGTTGGCCTTGACCAGACCATTGTCGACACTGCGGTACCATTCCGAGTAGTAGAGGTTAGGACAGGATATAGTTCTACCGCCAGCCAGAATACCAGTAGTACCCCTGATAAAACGGACATTACCCGTGTAGTCATCCAGAGCCAAGGACCGGTGAGGATAGTTCAGACAAAAGATCTTAACTTGTTATGGATAGGGGGCAGTATTTTCACGGCCGGATAAAAAACATCCCCGATTTAATCTGATTATTACTCCTGCCCAGAAACTAGAATATGCATATAATTATTAGCTTTGGATAGAAAACACTCCAAAGTTTCTAAAACTGTTTGAATGGTGTCTGTGAGTATAACATAACTCATTTGGCAGGCCAAAACCTGAGAAGATTCCAAACAGGAAGCGCCCTCTCTGACTATTTCTTGGCCTTCTTGATCATCTCTATCCAAAACAGGGGATCTCTGCTGTAACGTGACATTTTCTAACGCTCCCATAGGCTCTCAGAAGGCGCCAGAACGTTGAATGATGACTTTGCAGGCCTTGGCTGAAAAACAGTAGCGCATTTGGATAGTGGTCGATCTGAGAACAATGAGACTGGGGCGCGCGTGCACGAGAAGACTCCATGTTTTTATTTTCAGTCTTTGAACGAAAACAGGGTTTCCCGGTCTGAATATTATCGCTTTTTTACGAGAAAAATTGCATAAAATTTGATTTTAAACAGCGTTTGACATGCTTCGAAGTACGGTATTGGAATATTTTGAATTTTTTTGTCACAAAATGCGGCGGGCGCGTCACCCTTCTTTACCCTTCGGATAGTGTCTTGAATGCACAACAAAACGCCGCTATTTGGATATAACTATGGATTATTTGGAACCAAACAAACATTTGTTATTAACGTAGAAGTCCTGGGAGTGCATTCTGACGAAGAACAGCAAAGGTAATCCAGTTTTTCTTATAGTAAATCTGAGTTTTGTGAGTACCAAACTTGGTGGGTGTCAAAATAGCTAGCCATGATGGCCGGGCTATCTACTCAGAATATTGCAAAATGTGCTTTCACCAAAAAGCTATTTTAAAATCGGACACCTCGATTGCATAAAGGAGTTCTGTATCTATAATTCTTAAAATAATTGTTATGTTTTTTGTGAACGTTTATCGTGAGTATTTTAGTAAATTCACCGGAAGTGTTCGGTGGGAATGCTAGTTCTGAACGTCACATGCTAATGTAAAAAGCTGTTTTTTTGTCACGGTTGTCGTCTGTAATGGAGGACCAAGGCGCAGCGGAAGTGTTGATACTCATATTTTATTTCCCCAACAAAAGGAGTAAAGCATCCACCGGAAAACAAAAAAACCACGACAGCAGCAGCAACAGTTTGCAGGCTTAAAAACCACAGTGCAAAACAATTCCCCACAACCCCAAAGACAAACACACACACCTATATAGGACTTCCAATCAAAGGCAACTATACACACCTGCCTTCAATTGGAAGTCCCAATCATCAACCCAACATTTAACCTCTTATGGCTAGGGGGCAGTATTTTCACGGCTGGATAAAAAACGTACCCGATTTAATCTGATTATTAGTCCTGCCCAGAAACTGGAATATGCATATAATTATTAGCTTTGGAGAGAAAACACTCCAAAGTTTCTGAAACTGTTTGAATGGTGTCTGTGAGTATAACAGAACTCCTATGGCAGGCAAAAACCTGAGATGCTTCTGTTCAGGAAGTACCCTGTCTGAACATGTCTTGCCCTTCTTTATTATCTCTATCGTTTACAAAGGATCTCTGCTCTTACGTGACACTTCGCACGTCTCCAATGAGGTCTCATAGCCCGGGAATAACAGGAATGACGTAATTCAAAGCCCTGCCTGAAACAAAGGAGAGCAAAAGCTAAGTGGTCACTCAATGGACTAAGCCTTAGGCGCGTGACACGCCCCGCCCCCGGCTTTCGGTTTTTTCCTCAGTTTACAGACAGGCAGATTCCCGGTCGGAATATTATCGCTTCTCTACGAGATAAATTGCATAAAAATTGGTTTTAAACAGCGGTTGACATGCTTCGAAGTACGGTAATGGAATATTTAGAAATTTTTTGTCATATTTTGCGTCATGCTCGTGGCCGAGATTTAGCGTTGGGCCAGTGTCTAGAACGCACGAACAAAACGTCTTGATGGAACATAACGATGGATTATTTGGGACCAAACCTACATTTGTTATTGAAGTAGAAGTCCTGGCAGTGTATTCTGACGAAGAACAAGCAAGGTAAGAACATTTTTCTTATAGGAAATGTGATTTTGGTGAAGGCTAAACTTGCAGGGTGTCTAAATAGCTAGCCCTGTAATGCCGGGCTATGTACTTAGATTATTGCAAAATGTGCTTCATCCGAAAAGCTATTTTAAAATCGGACATATCGAGTGCATAGAGGAGTTCTGTATCTATAATTCTTAAAATAATTGTTATGCTTTTTGTGAACGTTTATCGTGAGTAATTTAGTAAAATCACCGGAAGTGTTCGGTGGGAATGCTAGTTCTGAACGTCACATGCTAATGTAAAAAGCTGGTTTTTGATATAAATATGAACTTGATTGAACAGACATGCATGTATTGTATAACATAATGTCCTAGGTGTGTCATCTGATGAAGATCATCAAAGGTTAGTGCTGCATTTAGCTATGGTTTGGGTTTATGTGAAATGATATGCTAGCTTGAAAAATGGGTGTCTGAATATTTCTGGCTGGGTACTCTGCTGACATATTCTAATGTTTTGCTTTCGCTGTAAAGCCTTTTTGAAATCGGACAGTTTGGTTAGATAAAGGAGAGTCTTGTCTTTAAATAGCTGTAAAATAGTCATATGTTTGAAAAATGGAAGTTTTCGATTTTAGAGGAGTTTGAATTTCGCGCCCCGCCCATCATTGGATATTGGAGCAATCGTTCCGCTAGCGGAACGTGTAGATGTAAGAGGTTAACAAACACAAACCTGCCACGTCCTGATCCCAAAACTAAAACACTAGCTCCATCTGCTGGTCAGGACGTGACATTTTTGATATAAATATGACCTTGATTGAACAAAACATGCATGTATTGTATAACATAATGTCCTAGGAGTGTTATCTGATGAAGATCATCAAAGGTTATTGCTGCATTTAGCTGTGGTTTTGTTTTTTGTGACATTATATGCTAGCTTGAAAAATGGGTGTCTGATTATTTCTGGCTGGGTACTCTGCTGACATAATCTAATGTTTTGCTTTCACTGTAAAGCCTTTTTGAAATCGGACAGTGTGGTTAGATTTAGGAGAGTCTTGTCTTTAAAATGGTGTAAAATAGTCATATGTTTGAAAAATGGAAGTTTTCGGATTTTCGAGGACTTTGTATTTCACGCCACCCCCATCATTGGATATTGGAGCAGGTGTTCCGCTAGCGGAACGTCTTGATGTAAGAAGAAGTGATTGAGGTGGAGACTTGGTTTTGGGGATTCCAACCTATGGCTGGAATGGATTCAGTATACAGCTAGATCAGTAGCTAAAGAAGAAGGTTATGCCTGCGCAACAGCCAAACTTCAGTTGACAACCATCCCCTTTCTACTCGATGGAATTCATTTACCAAGGGGAATGGCCTGTATGGCAAAGCTGTTCATGAAGGCAAGGAAGCCAGACAGTTGCACTGATCTGAATTATCTGTATCCTATGTGCCCATTAGATCCAGACTTCCCCTTTTCACAGTGGCAGGAGGAGACTATTATTGTGTGGCTCGACACAACACACACGGATGGAACGTAGGGGAAGTAAGAACATGCAATAGGACAGAGAATGTTACAACTGACGAGACAATGAGGGACCTGACTGGGTGGTTGAGTTCCGAGGACTTTAGTAAGATAAAAAGGCAGAGAGCGGATGTCTGGTGGTTGTGTGGAGGTATGAAGCTGTGGCCAAACCTGCCTGCAAATTGGACTGGTATTTGTGCATTGGTACAGTTAGGCATGCCCTTCACCCTTATACAACACAAAGACCTAGTGCCAGGTGAAAGAGAGGGGAGGAGTGCTCCGTCAGGGTCCTTTGACGATAGAATTTACATTGATAGCATTGGGGTTCCAAGGGGGGTGCCTGATGAGTTTAAAGCTAGGAATCAGATATGGGCTGGATTGGAAGCAAGTATTTTTTGGTGGTCGACTCTCAATAAAAATGTGGATTGGATAAATTACATTTATTATAACCAACAGCGTTTCATCAACTATACCAGAGAGGCAATTCAAGGGTTAGCAGAACAGACAGCTGCGACCACTTTGATGGTATTGCAGAATAGAATAGCTTTGGATATGCTTCTGGCTGAAAAGGGTGGTGTGTGTGTGATGTTCGGATCTGAATGCTGTACTTTCATCCCTGAGAACACAGCTCCAGATGGATCAGTGACCAAGGTCCTGGCCGGTCTAAACAATTTAGCTCAGGAGTTAGCAGAAAATTCCGGGGTGGACACGGCACTCACGGGATGGTTTGATAGTACGTTCGGAAAATGGAAAAAGGTTGTAATCACTGTGTTGTGGGCTGCTTTCACCTGTATGACTGTGTTGATATTATGTGGTTGTTGTTTGGTCCCTTGTGCGAGAGGTCTCATTTCCAGGGCTCTGGAGAGATCGATGACGGAGCAGATGGTGAGATATGGACCGATTCCAAGTTCAGACCAGTGGGATGACAAATACCTACCGCCGAGCCTGGTGGAGGATTCATTCAATTATGAGGAGCCCATGTTAGACGAGACCATCTTTAATGTTTAGGAAGACTGTTTCTCTAAATGAAGGTCATAGCAAAAATCCTAATCCGAAGAGTTATGACTGGACATAGGCTTAGAACAGTCATTGATAAGTATGTAATGAAAATACATGTATTCGTTTTCTTTGATCTAGTTTGATTTTGTGTGACATTTCTGAATCCAAGAAATATAGATGTGTTATAGTGTATGTGAAATATTTAGCCAATAGGGCGGATTGTAATGGAAATAATATGATTAAAGGTTTGACTAAATGATTTCACCCTGAAAAGGTATAACAGAGTGATTATAAGATGAATGTACTAATGTGTGTGTGTCGGAAAAGTTGAAGCTTAATGATTTAGCAATGTAAGCAACCAGACAGCAGACAACTTGTGACCACTGTGAAACTGATAACAGGAAGAAGGTCTCCCCACCCAGAGAGGGGAGAAACCTTTAGGCTTGCAGTAGATTTTGTAACATGGGGCAGGATATGATAAGCAATGTATGAGATGGAGAAGACTTGTAAATAAGCATTGACAGTGTTAACTTGTTATGGATAGGGGGCAGTATTTTCACGGCCGGATAAAAAACGTACCCGATTTAATCTGGTTATTACTCCTGCCCAGAAACTAGATATGCATATAATTAGTAGCTTTGGATAGAAAACACTCCAAAGTTTCTAAAACTGTTTGAATGGTATCTGTGAGTATAACAGAACTCAAATGGTAGGCCAAAACCTGAGAAGATTCTGTACAGGAAGTACCCTGTCTGACCATTTCTTGGCCTTCTTTGTCATCTCTATCCAAAACAAAGGATCTCTGCTGTAACGTGACACTTTCTAAGGCTCCCATAGGCTCTCAGAAAGCGCCAGAAAGTTGAATGATGACTCTGCAGTTACTGGCTGACAAACAGTAGCCCATTTGGTAAGTGCTCAATCTGAGAACAATGAGACGGGTGTGCGCATGCACGTGAAGAGTCCATTTTACTTTTTCAGTCTTTGAACGAAAACAATGACTCTTGGTCGGAATATTATCGCTATTTTACGAGAAAAATTGCATAAAAGTTGATTTTAAACAGCGTTTGACATGCTTCGAAGTACGGTAATGGAATATTTTGAATTTTCTTGACACGATATGTGCCGGGCGCGTCACCCTTCGGATAGTGTCTTGAACGCAAGAACAAAACGCCGCTATTTTGATATAACTATGGATTATTTGGAATCAAACCAACATTTGTTGTTGAAGTAGAAGTCCTGGGAGTGCATTCTGATGAAGAACAGCAAAGGTAATCAAACTTTTGTAATAGTAAATCGGAGTTTGGTCAGGGCTAAACTTGGTGGGTGTCTAAATAGCTAGCCGTGATGGCTGGGCTATCTACTCAGAATATTGTAAAATGTGCTTTCACCGAAAAGCTATTTTAAAATCGGACACCTCGATTGCACAATGGAGTTCTGTATCTATAATTCTTAAAATAATTGTTATGTTTTTTGTGAACGTTTATCGTGAGTAATTTAGTAAATTCACCGGAGGTTTGCGGGGGGTATGCTAGTTCTGAACATCACATGCTAATGTAAAAAGCTGCTTTTGGATATAAATATGAACTTGATTGAACAAAACATCCATGTATTGTATAACATAATGTCCTAGGTGTGTCATCTGATGAAGATCATCAAAGGTTAGGGCTGCATTTAGCTGTGGTTTTGTTTTTTGTGACATTATATGCTAGCTTGAAAAATGGGTGTCTGACTATTTCTGGCTGGGTACTCTGCTGACATAATCTAATGTTTTGCTTTTGCTGTAAAGCCTTTTTGAAATCGGACAGTGTGGTTAGATAAAGGAGAGTCTAGTCTTTAAAATGCTGTGAAATAGTCACGCTAATGTTATTCAGCCAGAGGCTGCCTCGATATCATTCATCTTTTTCCCGGGTTCTGAGAGCCTATGGGAGCCGTAGGAAGTGTCACGTTACAGCAAAGATCCTCAGTTTTCATTAAAGAGAGCCAAGAAGAACAAGAACTTGTCAGAGAGGGCACTTCCTGTAAGGAATCTTCTCAGGTTTTTTGCCTGCCATATGAGTTCTGTTATACTCACAGACACCATTCAAACAGTTTTAGAAACGTTAGGATGTTTTCTATCCAAAGCCAATAATTATATGCATATTCTAGTTACTGGGCAGGAGTAGTAACCAGATTAAATCGGGTACGTTTTTTATCCGGCCGTGTCAATACTGCCCCTTAGCCCTAACAGGTTAAATAAAGGTGAAATAATAAAAATAAAATGTCCTATATCAAAATGAATCAGATTACATGGAGAGGGGGACCTGATCCTAGATCATAATGAATCAGATTACATGGAGAGGGGGGGACCTGATCCTAGATCATAATGAATCAGATTACATGGAGAGGGGGGACCTGATCCTAGATCATAATGAATCAGATTACATGGAGAGGGGGGACCTGATCCTAGATCATAATGAATCAGATTACATGGAGAGGGGGGACCTGATCCTAGATCATAATGAATCAGATTACATGGAGAGGGGGGACCTGATCCTAGATCATAATGAATCAGATTACATGGAGAGGGGGGACCTGATCCTAGATCATAATGAATCAGATTACATGGAGAGGGGGACCTGATCCTAGATCATAATGAATCAGATTACATGGAGAGGGGGGGACCTGATCCTATATCATAATGAATCAGATTACATGGAGAGGGGGACCTGATCCTAGATCATAATGAATCAGATTACATGGAGAGGGGCGGACCTGATCCTAGATCATAATGAATCAGATTAGATGGAGAGGGGGGACCTGATCATAGATCATAATGAATCAGATTACATGGAGAGGGGGGACCTGATCCTAGATCATAATGAATCAGATTACATGGAGATGGGGGACCTGATCCTAGATTATAATGAATCAGATTACATGGAGAGGGGGGACCTGATCCTAGATCATAATGAATCAGATTACATGGAGAGGAGGGACCTGATCCTAGATCATAATGAATCAGATTACATGGAGAGGGGGGACCTGATCTTAGATCATAATGAATCAGATTACATGGAGAGGGGGGACTTGATCTTAGATCATAATGAATCAGATTACATGGAGAGGGGGGACCTGATCCTATATCATAATGAATCAGATTACATGGAGCGAGGGACGTGATCCTATATCATAATGAATCAGATTACATGTAGAGGGGGGGACCTGATCCTAGATCATAATGAATCAGATTACATGGAGAGGAGGGGGGACCTGATCCTAGATCATAATGAATCAGATTACGTGGAGAGGGGGGACCTGATCCTATATCATAATGAATCAGATAACATGGAGAGGGGGGACCTGATCCTAGATCATAATGAATCAGATTACATGGAGAGGGGGGACCTGATCTTATATCATAATGAATCAGATTACATGGAGAGGGGACCTGATCCTAGATCATAATGAATCAGATTACATGGAGAGGAGGGGGGACCTGATCCTAGATCATAATGAATCAGATTACATGGAGAGGGGGGACCTGATCCTAGATCATAATGAATCAGATTACATGGAGAGGGGCGGACCTGATCCTAGATCATAATGAATCAGATTACAAGGAGATGGGGGACCTGATCCTAGAACATAATGAATCAGATTACATGGAGAAGGGGGACTTGATCTTAGATCATAATGAATCAGATTACATGGAGAGGGGGGACCTGATCCTATATCATGATGAATCAGATTACATGGAGCGAGGGACGTGATCCTATATCATAATGAATCAGATTACATGTAGAGGGGGGGGACCTGATCCTAGATCATAATGAATCAGATTACATGGAGAGGAGGGGGGACCTGATCCTAGATCATAATGAATCAGATTACGTGGAGAGGGGGGACCTGATCCTATATCATAATGAATCAGATTACATGGAGAGGGGGGACCTGATCCTAGATCATAATGAATCAGATTACATGGAGAGGGGGGACCTGATCTTATATCATAATGAATCAGATTACATGGAGAGGAGGGGGGACCTGATCCTAGATCATAATGATTCAGATTACATGGAGAGGGGACCTGATCCTAGATTATAATGAATCAGATTACATGGAGAGGAGGGGGGGACCTGATCCTAGATCATAATGAATCAGATTACATGGAGAGGGGACCTGATCCTAGATCATAATGAATCAGATTACATGGAGAGGGGCGGACCTGATCCTAGATCATAATGAATCAGATTACATGGAGATGGGGGACCTGATCCTAGATCATAATGAATCAGATTACATGGAGAAGGGGAACTGATCCTAGATCATAATGAATCAGATTACATGGAGAGGGGGGACATGATCCTAGATCATAATGAATCAGATTACATGGACAGGAGGGACCTGATCCTAGATCATAATGAATCAGATTACATGGAGAGGGGGGACCTGATCCTATATCATAATGAATCAGATTACATGGAGAGGGGGGACCTGATCCTAGATTATAATGAATCAGATTACATGGAGAGGGGGGACCTGATCCTATATCATAATGAATCAGATTACATGGAGAGGGGGGACCTGATCCTATATCATGATGAATCAGATTACATGGAGAGGAGGGACCTGATCCTAGATTATAATGAATCAGATTACACGGAGAGCCGGATATATATAATATAGGCTACTATTTTTTAATATTTAATATGCCATAAACTATTGTTTTTTTTAACAGTTTTCATTAATTAATTTTAAATTAATTTTTTAGACTTGGAGGCTGCTTAAATGACATGGAGGAAGTCCCCCCTCCTCTCACCTACCTTCCCTATACCCCCCTCCTCTCCCCAACCTTCCCTATACCCCCTCCTCTCCCCTACCTTCCCTCTACCCCCCTCCTCTCCAATACCTTCCCTATACCCCCTCCTCTCCCCTACCTTCCCTATACCCCCCCTCCTCTCCCCTACCTTCCCTATACCCCCTCCTCTCCCCTACCTTCCCTATACCCCCTCCTCTCCCCTACCTTCCCTATACCCCCCTCCTCTCCCCTACCTTCCCTATACCCCCCTCCTCTCCCCAACCTTCCCTATACCCCCTCCTCTCCCTACCTTCCCTATACCCCCTCCTCTCCCTACCTTCCCTATACCCCCTCCTCTCCCCTACCTTCCCTATACCCCCTCCTCTCCCCTACCTTCCCTATACCCCCCTCCTCTCCCCTACCTTCCCTATACCCCCCTCCTCTCCCCTACCTTCCCTATACCCCCCTCCTCTCCCCTACCTTCGCCATACCCCCCTCCTCTCCCCTGCCTTCCCTATACCCCCTCCTCTCCCCTACCTTCCCTATACCCCCCTCCTCTCCCCTACCTTCCCTATACCCCCCTCCTCTCCCCTCCCTTCCCTATCCCCCCTCCTCTCCCCTACCTTCCCTATACCCCCTCCTCTCCCCTACCTTCCCTATACCCCCCCCTCTCATACCTTCCCTATACCCCCTCCTCTCCCCTACCTTCCCTATACCCCCTCCTCTCCCCTACCTTCCCTATACCCCCTCCTCTCCCCTACCTTCCCTATACCCCCTCCTCTCCCCTACCTTCCCTATACCCCCCCCTCCTCTCCCCTACCTTCCCTATACCCCCCCTCCTCTCCCCTACCTTCCCTATACCCCTTCCTCTCCCCAACCTTCCCTATACCCCCTCCTCTCCCCAACCTTCCCTATACCCCCTCCTCTCCCCTACCTTCCCTACACCCCCTCCTCTCCCCTACCTTCCCTATACCCCCCTCCTCTCCCCTACCTTCCCTATACCCCCCTCCTCTCCCCTACCTTCCCTATACCCCCCTCCTCTCCCCTACCTTCCCTATACCCCCTCCTCTCCCCTACCTTCCCTATACCCCCCTCCTCTCCCCTACCTTCCCTATACCCCCTCCTCTCCCCTACCTTCCCTATACCCCCCTCCTCTCCCCTACCTTCCCTATACCCCCCTCCTCTCCCCTACCTTCCCTATACCCCCCCCCCCCATTATGTTGGACCATCATGTTTATTTGTTTGAATCTTGTCTTTGTTTGTGATCAGGTTAGAAGAGAATGACTCCTCAACCCAAGAGGCCCTGGAGCAGCTGTGATCAGGTTAGAAGAGAATGACTCCTCAACCCAAGAGGCCCTGGAGCAGCTGTGATCAGGTTAGAAGAGAATGACTCCTCAACCCAAGAGGCCCTGGAGCAGCTGTGATCAGGTTAGAAGAGAATGACTCCTCAACCCAAGAGGCCCTGGAGCAGCTGTGAGAGAGCAGCAGTGTGGAAACATTTGGGGAAATTTAAAGTAGGTTTCCTGGAAAAGAGGATTGACTGTTATGTAAAGGGTCAGAGCCACTGAGTGGACAAAATATTAAGGATACCTTCCTAATATTAAGTTACACCTGGTCAGTTTGTCATGGAAAGAAAGGTGTCCTTAATGTTTTGTGTAAATTACATAATAATTATACATTTATGGATTGTTTTATGTTGCCTTTTGTTTTCTCTTTATTCAACCTACCATCTACCCACCTGGGGACTGAGGGTTATGAGAGAATCCCCACATCACTAGCTTCTCTTTATTCAACCTGCCATCTACCCACCTGGGGACTGAGGGTTATGAGAGAACCCCCACATCACTAGCTTCTCTTTATTCAACCTGCCATCTACCCACCTGGGGACTGAGGGTTATGAGAGAACCCCCACATCACTAGCTTCTCTTTATTCAACCTGCCATCTACCCACCTGGGGACTGAGGGTTATGAGAGAACCCCCACATCACTAGCTTCTCTTTATTCAACCTGCCATCTACCCACCTGGGGACTGAGGGTTATGAGAGAACCCCCACATCACTAGCTTCTCTTTATTCAACCTGCCATCTACCCACCTGGGGACTGAGGGTTATGAGAGAACCCCCACATCACTAGCTTCTCTTTATTCGACCTGCCATCTACCCACCTGGGGACTGAGGGTTATGAGAGAACCCCCACATCACTAGCTTCTCTTTATTCAACCTGCCATCTACCCACCTGGGGACTGAGGGTTATGAGAGAACCCCCACATCACTAGCTTCTCTTTATTCAACCTGCCATCTACCCACCTGGGGACTGAGGGTTATGAGAGAACCCCCACATCACTAGCTTCTCTTTATTCAACCTGCCATCTACCCACCTGGGGACTGAGGGTTATGAGAGAACCCCCACATCACTAGCTTCTCTTTATTCAACCTGCCATCTACCCACCTGGGGACCGAGGGTTATGAGAGAACCCCCACATCACTAGCTTCTCTTTATTCAACCTGCCATCTACCCACCTGGGGACTGAGGGTTATGAGAGAACCTCCACATCACTAGCTTCTCTTTATTCAACCTGCCATCTACCCACCTGGGGACTGAGGGTTATGAGAGAACCCCCACATCACTAGCTTGCATGTTCTGCAGCCTTGTAAAGATAAGGAGGGGACGACTGGGATGCAGGTTGGCATTTATTGTCATGAATCTTGTTCTGGAGGCAGGTTGGCATTTATTGTCATGAATCTTGCCCTGGAGGCAGGTTGGCATTTATTGTCATGAATCTTGTTCTGGAGGCAGGTTGGCATTTATTGTCATGAATCTTGCCCTGGAGGCAGGTTGGCATTTATTGTCATGAATCTTGCCCTGGAGGCAGTTCAGCAAAGTTTTCACTAGCTGGCACAGGCACAAAGTAATACAATCAGATTTTAATCCTAACCTCAACCACACTGCTAATCCTTCCCTTAAATGAAGACCATAAAACAACATTATTTTCCACAGCCAATTCTGACTTTGCAGCTGACATATATAGAGGAAATCGCACAGTTCTGCCTCCAGGTCAAGATTCATGACAAACGTCAACATGAGACAGGGAGAAGCAATGTAAAAATCAATAACGAAATTGTTTTCACAATTAACATGCTTTTTCTTGTTTCAAGTATGTTTTATTATGAAAAGTACAATATAACCATGTATACTTGTACAACAATGGAGCGTATGTCCACATTTAATTGTACAATTTGTTTTTCCAACATAAAAGACAAGAAATGATCACATTGGTATTTTAACAGTGTTATTGTAAGAGTTTAAATGTTTAAACAGAGGATACATCTAAAACAGGATAAAACAAGTGCAGTATGTTGTGAGAATGTTACTTTAACGTCGACTCATAACGTCACACTATAACTTCATGGGAGTCTTGTGGAAAGACTGCATGTTGTTTTGGGTGGATTGAGTGACGTCTTCAACATTTTGCAGAATATCCCGTGTGTGTGTGTATGTGTGTGTCCAGAATGTGTGTGTGTGTGTGTCGTACGTGTTCAGTGTGTGTGTGTGTGTGTGTTGAGTGTGTGTGTCCAGTTTATGTCTGGTTTGTGTGTGTGTGTGTGTCCAGTTATTATTTCAGGGACACTGAAGAGTCAACATAATGAACCCTAAACGCTGGATAGAGGGGCTCAGTGAATGTGGAGGTGAATGTGATCAGGTGGGTCAGTGTGTCAGAGGAGGCTCTATAGAAGGACAGAGTGCCGGCTGGCCAGTCCAGATACACTCCTACTCTGTGGGAGCTGGAGGGGTGGACGTCTATGGTAGTGGGATTATTATTATGACAGGCAGAGTATCTGTTGTCATAGCAGAACAGACTCCAGGACTTGTCAGTGTATCCAATACCACAGTCATTACCCCCTCCTCTCCTGCTGATTCCTTTATATGTCACTCCTATAACAGCCCCCCCACTCCCACTCCACTCTACCTCCCAGTAACAGCGCCCAGTCAGACCCTCTCTACACAGCACCTGTTCCCTGTCCTCAAACCTCTCTGGGTGATCAGGATACGGCTGCTCCTCTCTCCTCCATGTCACCTTTCTGTTCTCCTCAGACAGAGAGAGGTGTCTGTTTACTGTGTTTAGGTCCAGTGTGAGATCACAGACATCTGATGGATGAAACCAGACACAATATTAGAAATCATCATCATTCACATTAGAATGTTAACTCACTAATTCATTTAATGTAGATGTTTCTAGGTATCAAATGGAGAAGTTAAGGTAACTTGAGACTTGTTGAATGATCACTTGTTATACTGTATGGTAATATAAAACACACTTATTCACAATAATTACACACACACACACACACACACACACACACACACACACACAGACAGACGTTGTCAAAGTAACTCTTTGTAAACGTTGGTGTCCCTGATTTCTGCTTCTGTAGAACTACAGATGATATTTAATATGACCAAGTCAGTAATGATGGGGGTCTTTGACTTTGACTTAACTTGAATTAAGACTTATTCTTAGTCATATTCTTCACAGCAGTCAACACTCACATTTTCTAAGTCCAGGTTTCATTCTGTTCTCTCCACCATGTTCCACACTGTAGCGGTAAGCAGAAAAACAGACAGTCATTGAGGGATACACCTGAACTCTCTCTCACACACACACACACACACACACACACACACACACACACACACACACACACACACACACACACACACACACACACACACACACACACACACACACAGCATATAACTTTGTCCAAGTGGTGGTCAGAATGTTTGTATTACTAGCCTGAAAAGTCAAACATGTCTGATATGAACATTGACGTAAACCCTCTACATACTTGAGTTTCTCCAGTCTGCAGTGTGGATCCTCTAGTCCAGCAGAGAGCAGTCTGACTCCTGAGTCTCCTGGGTGATTGTAGCTCAGGTCCAGCTCTCTCAGGTGTGAGGGGTTTGACCTCAGAGCTGAGACCAGAGAAGCACAGCCTTCCTCTGTGACTAGACAGCCTGACAGCCTGCAAAGAGTCAAATCATATTAAAACCACACTGCTATTCTTTGGTGGTGAAAATAGTGGCAGTATATTTCTTCAACATATTCAGATACATCAGTGTCCTGAAACCTGCCATATCTATTCAGAAATTAATGTATCATTTTTAGAAATGACAAATTATCAAATTATTGTTTGTAGAGAGAAAAATGTATAGTACAAATATTTTAGCTTTGGCAGCAGCTAATGGGGATCCAATTAATACAAATACAAAAACTTTGCGACCAACTACAGGAATACTGACCTCAGAGTCTCCAGTTTACAGTGGGGATTCCCCAGTCCAGCAGAGAGCAGCTTCACTCCTGAATCCTTCAGGTCATTGTTACTCAGATCCAGCTCTCTCAGGTGTGAGGGGTTTGACTCCAGAGCTGAGACCAGAGAAGCACAGCCTTCCTCTGTGACTCCACAGCCTGACAGCCTGCAAAGATTCAAATCATATTAAAACCACACTGATATTCTTTGTGATGAAAATATTGGCAGTATATTTTTTCATCATATTCAGATACATCAGTGTCCTGAAACCTGCCATATCTATTCATAAATTAATGTATCTTTATTTTAAATTATCATATTACTTGTAGAGAGAAACATGTAAAGGACAAATATTTGAGTAGACTGACCAGACCAGTTTAAAAGCAGTATCAGTCAAAAGACAGACAGTGAGGTATCAGATTTAGATTGTATTGAGTATACAGTCCACACCATATCTATTTTGACAGTGAAGATAACATTTTAAATGTGGCTCTAAACTCCAACATTTTGGATTTCAGATCAAATGTTTCATATGAGGTGACAGTATATAATGTCACCTTTTATTTGAGGATATTTTAATACATGTCTGTTTCACCATTTAGAAAAATAAAAACACTTTATATATCTAGTCCCCCCATTTGAAGAAGTCATAAGTATTCTGACCAATTCATTTATAGTGTATTAAAGTAGTCAAAAGTTTAGTGTTTGGTTGTAAACTCATTGGTTGCATTTGCAGTTTGATTTGGTTGTGTTATGGGTTGTGTTTTGGGTTGTGTTATGGGTTGTGTTTTGCCCAATATTAAAATAGTGGATGGTGTAACGTCTGCTTGCAACTCTCAAAGACATAGATCTGAATCACCTGAATTCTGATCACCTGTTCACACACCTGTATGTCATTATAACCATTTAGTTCAGTTCTTTGCACCCCCATCATTGTGATGTAACGTTTGATTTGCGACACACGGCTATTCGGAGCGCTGAGTTTCCTTTAATTTACTCCTCCCGTGTATGATGTTTTTGCCTGCCTCCCTAACGACGCCTGTTGCCTATTCCCTGCCTGTACCTTAGCCCATTGGATTTCCTGTTATCAGCCTATTCCCTGCCTGTACCTTAGCCCATTGGATTTCCTGTTATCAGCCTATTCCCTGCCTGTACCTTAGCCTATTGGATTTCCTGTTATCAACCTATTCCCTGCCTGTACCTTAGCCCATTGGATTTCCTGTTATCAACCTATTCCCTGCCTGTACCTTAGCCCATTGGATTTCCTGTTATCAACCTATTCCCTGCCTGTACCTTAGCCCATTGGATATCCTGTTATCAACCTATTCCCTGCCTGTACCTTAGCCTATTGGATTTCCTGTTATCAACCTATTCCCTGCCTGTACCTTAGCCTATAGGATTTCCTGTTATCAACCTATTCCCTGCCTGTACCTTAGCCCATTGGATTTCCTGTTATCAACCTATTCCCTGCCTGTACCTTAGCCCATTGGATATCCTGTTATCAACCTATTCCCTGCCTGTACCTTAGCCTATTGGATTTCCTGTTATCAACCTATTCCCTGCCTGTACCTTAGCCCATTGGATTTCCTGTTATCAACCTATTCCCTGCCTGTACCTTAGCCCATTGGATTTCCTGTTATCAACCTATTCCCTGCCTGTACCTTAGCCTATTGGATTTCCTGTTATCAGCCTATTCCCTGCCTGTACCTTAGCCCATTGGATTTCCTGTTATCAACCTATTCCCTGCCTGTACCTGAGCCCATTGGATATCCTGTTATCAACCTATTCCCTGCCTGTACCTTAGCCTATTGGATATCCTGTTATCAGCCTATTCCCTGCCTGTACCTTAGCCTATTGGATTTCCTGTTATCAGCCTATTCCCTGCCTGTACCTTAGCCTATTGGATTTCCTGTTATCAGCCTATTCCCTGCCTGTACCTTAGCCTATTGGATTTCCTGTTATCAGCCTATTCCCTGCCTGTACCTTAGCCTATATGATTTCCTGTTATCAACCTATTGCCTGATCTCCCGGACCACGGCCTTTTCCCTGCCTGTTGCCTTTTTGGACCCTTTTTGATCTTCTGCCTGCCCCTGGACCTGTGGTCCTTTACAATAAACACCTGCTGAGCCCTGGACCTGTGGTCCTTTACAATAAACACCTGCTGAGCCCTGGACCTGTGGTCTTTTACAATAAACACCTGCTGAGCCCTGGACCTGTGGTCCTTTACAATAAACACCTGCTGAGCCCTGGACCTGTGGTCCTTTACAATAAACACCTGCTGAGCCCTGGACCTGTGGTCCTTTACAATAAACACCTGCTGAGCCCTGGACCTGTGGTCCTTTACAATAAACACCTGCTGAGCCCTGGACTTGTGAAATACTTATTTCCCTCATTAAAATGAAAATCAATTTAAAACATTTCTGACATGAGTTTTTCTGGATGTTTTTGTAGTTATTCTGTCTCTCACTGTTCAAATAAACCTACCATTAAAATTATAGACTGGTCCTTTCTTTGTCAGTGGGCAAACGTACAAAATCAGCAGGGGATCAAATACTTTTTCCCCCCACTGTATATGGGGCTTTGGTGACAAAACAGATGGCACTGTGATAGACTGCATCCAATTTATTGAGTAGGGTATTGGAGGCTATTTTGTAAATGACATCGCCGAAGTCGAGGATCGGTAGGATGGTCAGTTTTATAAGGATATGTTTGGCAGCATGAGTGAAGGATGCTATGTTGCGAAATAGAAAGCCAATTCTAGATTTAATTTTGGATTGGAGATGCTTATAGTGAGTCTGGAAGGAGAGTTTACAGTCTAACCAGACACCTAGGTATTTGTAGTTGTCCACATATTCTAAGTCAGAACCGTCCAGAGTAGTGATGCTGGACAGGCGGGCAGGTGCAGTCAGCGATCGGTTGAAGAGCATGCATTTAGTTTTACTTGTATTTAAGAGCAGTTGGAGGCCACGGAAGGAGAGTTGTATGGCATTGAAGCTCGTCTGGAGGTTAGTTAACACAGTGTCCAAAGAAGGGCCAGAAGTATACAGAATAATACCAATAACAGAGGGGGTCTGATCTTTGTGCCTCTGTAAATTTCTCATTCATCATCATTAACGATTCATTCATGATTATTCATAATCATGGTAGCATCCACATGAATGTAGAAGTGTTCAGAAACATCTTCTATTCTTACTGACAATACAAGTGAAGTGACTCCAAAATGACAGGACATTATTCACCATTCAGTTTCTATTAGGAAAAACATAATCCAAAACACAAATACTAAACTTATGACAACTTTAATACAATATAAGTGAATTTGTCTGAATATGTACAACTTTTTCAAATGGGAGAACTAAATACATAAAGTGCTTTTCTTTCTTAACAGTAACACAGCTATGTATGAAAATACCCTCAAATTAAAGGTGACATTCTGTACTGTCACCAAATATGAAACATTCTATCTCAAATCCAAAATGCTGGAGCATAGCACCACATTTAAAACTATAAGCTTCACTGTCCAAACACATATGGTGTGGACTATGTGTTTCTGGTAAACACATGTGGATCTGGTGAACAGTTATCACTTTTTGACTACCTACAGGAATACTGACCTCAGAGTCTCCAGTTTACAGTGGAGATTCCCCAGTCCAGCAGAGAGCAGCTTCACTCCTGAATCCTTCAGGTCACTGTTACTCAGGTCCAGCTCTCTCAGGTGTGAGGGGTTTGACTTCAGAGCTGAGACCAGAGAAGTACAGCCTTCCTCTGTGACTCCACAGCCTGACAGCCTGACAAAGAGATCATCATGACTTCACAAACATACTGTTAATTTAATGAGTAGTGTAGAAGGACAATGGACGATGCATTTGGTTTATTCTCTCAAACAACATATAGATTTGTATGGTCATAATGTTATACTAATGTGAAAATCAATGCATTTATTCAATATGTTATTCAATATAATATTATTCAATATAATATTACACTACATATTTTTATCTAAACGTAATATTTCTTCCTGATGATTAGTTCTTATATGTAATTTTATGTACTCACAGAGCAGCTCTGGAGTCTTTGACCACTGGCAGCAGCCTCAGAAGACCTTCCTCTGATCTGGAGTATTTCTTCAGGTCAAACACATCCAGCTCCTTTTCTGAAGTCAGCAACACAAAGACCAGAGCTGACCACTGTGCAGGTGACAGTTTGGGTTTTGAGAGACTTCCTGAACTCAGGTAGCTTTGGATCTCTTCCACTAGAGAATGATCATTCAGTTCATTCAGACAGTGGAACAGATTGATGCTCCTCTCTGGAGAAGGATTCTCCCCGATCTTCTCCTTGATGTACTTGACTGTCTCTTCATGGCTCTGTGAGCTGCTTCTTGTCTTTGTCAGAAGACCTCGTAAGTGCTTCTGATTGGACTCCAGTGAGAGGCCCAGAAGGAAGCGGAGGAAAAGGTCCAAGTTTCCTGTCTCACTTTGTAAGGCTTTATCCACAGCACTCTTGTAGAAAGTAACTTCAGGCTTGTCTTTTGTTTTCAGTTTGTTCATTACATTCTCATTGTTGTTGTTGAATGAGAGGAACACATATACAGCAGCCAGAAACTCCTGAATGCTCAGATGAACAAAGCAGTACACCTTGTCCTGGTACAGCCCACATTCCTCTTTAAAGAGCTGTGTGCACAATCCTGAGTACACTGAGGCTTCATTGACATCAATGCCAGCCTCTTTCAGGTCTTCTTCATAGAAAATCAGATTGCCCTTCACAAGCTGTTGAAAAGCCAGTTTTCCCAGTGACAGAATGCTCTCTTTATTCCAGTGTGGACCTGTTTCTTCTTTCCCAAGATACTTTTCATTCTTTTGTTTGGTATGAAACACCACAAGGTGTGTGTACATCTCAGTCAGAGTCTTGGGCATCTCTTCTCTCTTATGTTTCAGCATGTGTTCAAGGACTGTTGCAGAAATCCAACAGAAGACTGGAATGTGGCACATGATGTGGAGGCTCCTTGATGACTTTATGTGTGAGATGATTCTGTTGGCCAGGTCCTCATCATTGAATCTCTTCCTGAAGTACTCCTCCTTCTGTGGGTCATTGAACCCTCGTACCTCTGTCACCTGGTCAACACACCCTGAAGGGATCTTATTGGCTGCTGCAGGTCGGGTAGTTATCCAGAGGAGAGCAGAGGGAAGCAGATTTCCCTTGATGAGATTTGTCAGCAGAACATCCACTGAGGTTGACTGTGTGACGTCCCAACAGATCTTGTTCTTCTGGAAGTCTAGGGGCAGTCGGCACTCATCCAGACCATCAAAGATGAACAGAACTTTGTACTTGTTGTAGATGGAGATTCCTGATTGTTTGGTTTCCATTGAGAAGTGATTGAGAAGTTCAATGAAAGTGTGTTTGTCCTCTTTCATCAAATTCAGCTCCCGGAAAGGGAATGAAAATACAAATTGGACATCCTGATTTGCTTTGCCTTCAGCCCAGTCCAGAATGAACTTCTGCACAGAGACTGTTTTTCCAATGCCAGCGACTCCCTTTGTCAACACAGTTCTGATACGTTTGTCTTGTCCAGTTAAGGGTTTGAAGATGTCGTTACATTTGATTGCAGTCTCTGGTCTTGCTTGTTTCCTGGTTGTTGTCTCAATCTGTCTCAGCTCATGTTCATTATTGACCTCTCCTGTTCCACCCTCTGTGATGTAGAGCTCTGTGTAGATCTTATTGAGAAGTGTTGGGTTTCCTTGTTTAGCGATCCCCTCAAATACACATTGAAACTTCTTCTTTAGATTAGATTTGAGTTCACGTTGGCAAATCACAGCAAGATCATCTGAATCTAGAAATAACACAAAGGATATTAATATTACATCTATTTTAATGCCTACAGTATAGTAGGACTGTTATAAAGTTTCCAATTATAATAATTTCTTCTCTTAGCCTTTTGAGGATAGGGGGCAGTATTGAGAAATTTGGAAAAAATATGTTCCCATTTTTAACTGCCTCCTACACCAACTCAGAAGCTAGAATATGCATTTTATTGTTCAGGTTTGGATAGAAAACACTCTGAATTTTCTAAAACTGTTTGAATGGTGTCTGTGAGTATAACAGAACTCCTATGGCAGGCAAAAACCTGACAAGGTTTCAAGCAGGAAGTACCCTGTCTGACAAGGAGTCGTGCGTCTTGCATCTTTTTATTGAAAAGTAAGGATCTTAGCTGTAACGTGACAATTCCCAGGGCTCCAATAGGCTCTCAGAGCCCGGGAAATAACTGAAGGTTTACGAGGGAGCCTCAGGCTGAAACACATTATCACCTTTTGTAAGTGGCTGCTCAGAGGACCTTTGAATGAGGCGCGTGCACGAGTCGCTCCTGAGGAGAAATTTTATTCGGCTGTTTAGGCTCAATGCATACTCCCGGTCGGAATATTATCACTTATCTACGAGTTAAATGGCATAAAAATTGGTTTTAAACAGCGGTTGACATGCTTCGAAGTACGGTAATGGAATATTTAGACATTTTTGACACGCCAATGCGCCATGCGCGACACCGTGAAGAAGCATTCTGATAGTGTCTAGAACTCACGAACAAAACGTCGCTGTTTGGATATAACGATGGATTATTTGGGACCAAACCAACATTTGTTATTGAAGTAGAAGTCCTGGCAGTGTATTCTGACGAAGAACAAGCAAGGTAAGAACATTTTTCTTATAGGAAATGTGATTTTGGTGGAGGCTGACCTGGGTGGGTATCTAAATAGCTAGCCCTGTGATGCCGGGCTATGTACTTAGATTATTGCAAAATGTGCTTCATCCGAAAAGCTATTTTAAAATCGGACATATCGAGTGCATAGAGGAGTAATGTATCTATAATTCTTAAAATAATTGTTATGCTTTTTGTGAATGTTTATCGTGAGTAATTTAGCAAACTGTTAGTAAATTCCCCGGAAGTTTGCGGGGGTTATGCTTTTTCTGAACGTCACATGCTAATGTAAAAAGCTGGTTTTTGATATAAATATGAACTTGATTGAACAGACATGCATGTATTGTATAACACAATGTCCTAGGTGTGTCATCTGATGAAGATCATAAAAGGTTAGTGCTGCATTTAGCTGTGGTTTGGGTTTATGTGACATTATATGCTAGCTTGAAAAATGGGTGTCTGATTTTTTCTGGCTGGGCACTCTGCTGACATAATCTAATGTTTTGCTTTCGTTGTAAAGCCTTTTTGAAATCGGACAGTGTGGTTAGATTAACGAGATTCTTGTCTTTAAATAGCTGTAAAATAGTCATATGTTTGAGAAATTGAAGTAATAGTATTTATAACTATTCAAAAATCGCGCCACTGGATTTCAGTGGCTGTTACGTAGGTGGGACGAGTTCGTCCCACATGCGCCAGAGAGGTTTTAACTGACTTCATAAATGTGTACATTTTTCATAATGCATTACAGACTGGTGTGACTGATTATATAATTATTGGTATTATTGATGGTATTATTAATGTTGTCTCTCTCTCTCTGTCTCTAAATTAATCACCACAACACATCCCTGCTGCTACTTGATGAAGTCACTAGGTGTTGTGTTAAGGCTGCTACAATATCATTGAGTTACACAGCTACTTTAGCTGTACTTTAGCTACAGCTTTTAAATGTTATAAAACAGCATTCAACATGAGGCAGACAGATCTTACATTTCTCCAGTGTGTCAGCAAGCTCCTTCTGGTTCATTTTCCTCAGGACGTGCAGTGTGATCTTCAGAGCCCCCTCTCTGGCACTGCTCTCCTGCTTCTCATCTTCAGCATCCATCACTTCCTTATCCTGCTTCTGACTCTCAAAGCCTTCTGGGAGTTCTGGGCTAAGAATCCTCTTGAACATCTTCAGCTCGTTCTTCACAAATGTCATAATTTTCTCTTCAAGCAACTAAAATAAATAAAATAAATATTTTCAACAATAGACAAAATGCTTTCTCATTAACACATTAATGAATGATTGACAGATCAACTTCACTTGAGGTAAACAAAAACAAATGTACATAACAGGATCACATACAGTGAATATGGAGTCCAGGTCTGTTTGATGACTCTGGGAAGACTGACCACTGAGAATCTCTGACTCTGATCTCTCCTGTTGGTTTCTGTGGACAAAACATCCAAGGAGTGCACACACACACACACACACACACACACACACACACACACACACACACACACACACACACACACACACACACACACACACACACACACACAAAAACACACAGGGAGGGAATGTTGTGTTTGTTTGATAATGTTTTAGGACTATGAAAATGAAAAAAGGATTAGCCTATGGATTATGAAAACAACAAAAAGAAATGTGAAAATGGGAGAGGAGAAATGACTAGAGACAGTGTTGTTTAACTCACTGACCATGACCCATGAGTTCTTCTTACCTTTGTTCAGGAGAAAAGTCTCCCTCTCTAAACATTATAGGATGACCCATCGACTGGTCACTCTTCATGGACACACAGCTGGGAACAGGGGAGGCTGGTCTCTCCTGCTTGATTGGTCTTCAACACAACACAGACACACATTACATCTCTCATCTACTCTGAGCGCAGATGGGGAAACATAAGATTTTCATTCCAAAACGCTATATATCCATTTTCAGAAATGTTAGTAAATTAGATTATATTGTTTAAAGAAATGATGAAAGAGATTGGTGTGTTTTTTCACTATCTAATCATGGCATGGGGTTGTTCAATGACAGACTTGTATTTGTTTAGAATCTATCACTTGATGGCTTCATTTCAGAGAGTCAAATAATCATGTTTTTTTCCGAAATGCTATATATAGTTGAAGTCGGAAGTTTACATACACTTAGGTTGCAGTCATTAAAAATTGTTTTTCAACCACTCCACAAATTTCTTGTTAACTTCTATGGGCTAGGTGGGACGCTTGCATCCCACCTACTCAACAGCCAGTGTAATCCCGTGGCGCGATATTCAAATACCTTAGAAATGCTATTACTTCAATTTCTCAAACATATGACTATTTTACACCATTTTAAAGACAAGAATCTCAATAATCTCACCACACTGTCCGATTTCAAAAAGGCTTTACAGCGAAAGCAAAATATTAGATTATGTCAGCAGAGTACCCAGCCAGCAATAATCAGACACCCATTTTTCAAGCTAGCATATAATGTCACAAAAACCCAGAAGACAGCTAAATGCAGCACTAACCTTTGATGATCTTCATCAGATGACACCCCTAGGACATTATGTTATACAATACATGCATGTTTTGTCCAATCAAGTTCATATTTATATCAAAAACCAGCTTTTTACATTAGCATGTGACTAGCATGTGACTAGCATTCCCACCGAACACTGCCGGTGAATTTACGAAATTACTCAAGATAAACGTTCACAAAAAACATAACAATTATTTTAAGAATTATAGATACAGAACTCCTCTATGCACTCGATAAGTCCGATTTTAAAATAGCTTTTCGGTGAAAGCACATTTTGCAATATTCTAAGTAGATAGCCCGGCATCACAGGGCTAGCTATTTAGACACCCAGCAAGTTTAGCACTCACCAAAGTCAGATTTACTATTAGAAAAATGTTATTAAAAAATGTACCCGATTTAATCTGGTTATTACTACTGCCCAGAAACTAGAATATGCATATAATTAGTAGCTTTGGATAGAAAACACCCTAAAGTTTCTAAAACTGTTTGAATGGTGTCTGTGAGTATAACAGAACTCATTTGGCAGGCCAAAACCTGAGAAGATTCTGTACAGGAAGTACCCTGTCTGACCATTTCTTGGCCTTCTTTGCCATCTCTATCCATTACAGAGGATCTCTGCTGTTACGTGACACTTCCTACGGCTCCCATGGTCTCTCAGAAGGCGGCAAAAAGCTGAATCGTGGCTTTGCAGGCTCTGGTTGAAACAAAGTAGCACGTTTGGGTAGTGGCTGGTTACAGTACTGTGAGACTCAGGCGCGTGCCCGCGTCGACAGAATGCTTTGTTTTCTTTCCTCTGTTTACCTAAACGCAGATTCCCGGGCGGAATATTATCGCTTTTTTACGAGAAAAATGGCATAAAAATTGATTTTAAACAGCGGTTGACATGCTTCGAAGTACGGTAATGGAATATTTAGAAATCTTTTGTCACGAATTGCACCTTGCTCGTGACCCTTATTGACACTTCGGACAGTGTCTAGAACGCACGAACAAAACGTCGCTATTTGGATATAACGATGGATTATTTTGGACCAAACCAACATTTGTTATTGAAGTAGCAGTCCTGGGAGTGCATTCTGACGAAGACAACAAAGGTAATAAAACTTTTGTAATAGTAAATCGGAGTTTGGTCAGAGCTAAACTTGGTCGGTGTCTAAATGGCTAGCCGTGATGGCTGGGCTATCTACTCAGAATATTGCAAAATGTGCTTTCACCGAAAAGCTATTTTAAAATCGGACATATCGAGTGCATAGAGGAGTTCTGTGTCTATAATTCTTAAAATAATTGTTATGTTTTTTGTGAACGTTTATCGTGAGTAATTTAGTAAATTCACCGGATGTTTGAGGGGGGTATGCTAGTTCTGAACGTCACATGCTAATGTAAAAAAGCTGTTTTTTGATATAAATATGGACTTGATTGAACAAAACATGCATGTATTGTATAACATAATGTCCTAGGTGTGTCATCTGATTTTAGAGGAGTTTGTATTTCGCGCCACGCCCATCATTGGATATTGGAGCTGGTGTTCCGCAAGCGGAACGTCTAGATGTAAGAAGTTAGCGTTTGACATGCTTCGAAGTACGGTAATGGAATATTTAGAATTTTTTTGTCACGAAATGCGTCGTGCTCGTCACCCTTCTTTACCATTCGGATAGTGTCTTGAACGCACGAACAAAACGCCGCTATTTGGATATAACTATGGATTATTTGGAACCAAACCAACATTTGTTGTTGAAGTAGAAGTCCTGGGAGTGCATTCTGACGAAGAACAGCAAAGGTAATCAAATTTTTCTTATAGTAAATCTGAGTTTGGTGAATACCAAACTTGGTGGGTGTCAAAATAGCTAGCCTGTGATGGCGAGCTATCTACTCAGAATATTGCAAAATGTGCTTTCACCGAAAAGCTATTTTAAAATCGGACACCGCGATTGCATAATGGAGTTCTGTATCTATAATTCTTAAAATAATTGTTATGTTTTTTGTGAACGTTTATCGTGAGTAATTTAGTAAATTCACCGGAAGTGTTCGGTGGGAATGCTAGTTCTGAACGTCACATGCTAATGTAAAAAGCTGGTTTTTGATATAAATATGAACTTGATTGAACAAAACATGCATGTATTGTCTAACATCATGTCCTAGGAGTGTCATCTGATGAACATCATCAAAGGTTAGTGCTGCATTTAGCTGTGGTTTTGGTTTTTGTGACATTATATGCTAGCTTGAAAAATGGGTGTCTGATTATTTCTGGCTGGGTACTCTCCTGACATAATCTAATGTTTTGCTTTCGTTGTAAAGCCTTTTTGAAATTGGACAGTGTGGTTAGATAAACTGTTGGGGCTAGGGGGCAGTATTTACACGGCCGGATAAAAAACGTACCCGATTTAATCTGGTTACTAATCCTACCCAGTACCTAGAATATGCATATACTTATTATATATGGATAGAAAACACCCTAAAGTTTCTAAAGCTGTTTGAATGGTGTCTGTGAGTATAACAGAACTCTTTTGTCAGGCAAAAACCTGAGAGATTCCTTTACAGGAAGTGGCCTGTCTGACCATTTATTAGCTTTCTTTGACATCTCTTCCAAAAACTAAAGATCTCTGCTGTTACGTGACACTTCCCACGGCTCCAATGGGCTCTCAGAGCCCGGGAAAAACCTGAATGACGTAATTCAAAGCCCTGGCTGAAACACACGAGCGCTTTTGCTAAGTGGTCTATCAGAGGACAAAGGGCTTCATGCTCGTGCACTGTCCGCCCCCGTCTTTCTGTTTTTCCCTCTATTTACAGACACTCAGATTCCCGGTCGGAATATTATCGCTTTTCTACGAGATAAATTGCATAAAAATTGATTTTAAACAGCGGTTGACATGCTTCGAAATACGGTAATGGAATATTTAGACATTTTTTGTCGCGAAATGCGCCATGCGCCCGACCGTGATTTACCATTCTGATAGTGTCTAGAACGCACGAACAAAACGTCGCTGATGGAACATAACGATGGATTATTTGGGACCAAACCAACATTTGTTATTGAAGTAGAAGTCCTGGGAGTGCATTCTGACGAAGAACAGGAAAGGTAAGACCATTTTTCTTATAGTAAATTTGATTTTGGTGAAGGCTAAACTTGCCGGGTGTCTAAATAGCTAGCCCGTGATGGCTGGGCTATGTACTTAGAATATTGCAAAATGTGCTTCATTAATTGTTATGCTTTTTGTGAACGTTTATCGTGAGTAATTTAGTAAATTGTTAGTAAATTCCCCTGAAGTTTGCGGGGGGTATGCTTTTTCTGAACGTCACATGCTGATGTAAAAAGCTGTTTTTTGATATAAATATGAACTTGATTGAACAGACATGCATGTATTGTATAACATAATGTCCTAGGTGTGTCATCTGATGAAGATCATCAAAGGTTAGTGCTGCATTTAGCTGTCTTCTGGGTTTTTGTGACATTATATGCTAGCTTGAAAAATGGGTGTCTGATTATTTCTGGCTGGGTACTCTGCTGACATAATCTAATGTTTTGCTTTCATTGTAAAGCCTTTTTGAAATCGGACAGTGTGGTTAGATTAACGAGAGTCTTGTCTTTAAATAGCTGTAAAATAGTCATATGTTTGAGAAATTGAAGTAATAGCATTTCAAAGGTTTTGAAAATCGCGCCACAGGATTCAACTGGCTGTTACGTAGGTGGGACGATTTGGTGCCACCTAGCCCAGAGAGGATAAAGGAGAGTCTTGTCTTTAAAATGCTGTAAAATAGTCATATGTCTGAAAAATTGAAGTTTTCAGATTTTCGAGGAGTTTGTATTTCACGCCACGCCTTATCATTGGATATTGGAGCGGTGTTCCGCTAGCGGAACGTCTAGATGTAAGAGGTTAATCTATAATTCTTTGAATAACAGTTTAATAACAGTTTAATATTTTATCAACGTTTATGACGAGTATTTTTGTAAATTGTGATGCTGGCAGTATTGGCAGTATTGGAGGGAAAATATTTTCTGAACGTCACGTGCCAATGTAAAATGCTATTTTTATGTATAAATATGAACTTTATCGAACAGAAAATACATGAAAATGCATGTATTGTGTAACATCATGTCCTAGGAGTGTCATCTGATGAAGGTCGTCAAAGGTTAGTGCTTCATTTAGCTGTCTTTTGGGTTTTTGTGATGCATGTAGTTGCTTGGAAAATGGCTGTGTGGTTATTTGTGTCGATGTACTCTCCTAACATAATGTAATGTTTTGTTTTTGCTGTAAAGCCTTTTTGAAATCTGACAACGTGGTTCGATTCAGGAGAAGTGTATCTATAAAATGGTGTAACATAGTCCTATGTTTGAGAAATTGAAATTATTAGATTTGTGGTTTTGAATGTGGCACTCTGATTTTTCACAAACTCGATCGCGCTCACGGGATTGGTGTCTATAACGATTATCAATAAGCCTGAACATTCATTCAGTCACCTCTGGTCGAGAAAAGCGTAGTTTCATAGTACATTCATTGTCAAATTCATCAACCACCATCGACCCGCTCTGCCTTCTCACACAAGTGGATGCAATTAACTAGTTTTCATCAGAAAATAATGTTGTTCAAAAAACGTAACGTGTTCAGCCTACTGAGGAGCCCCGAAAATAATATTCAAAAGTTTGGTCCTTGGACACAGAGGGGTTAAACACTAAAGTTACCGTCCATCTAGTAAAGAGAGGAGAACCGGACAGAGGTAGTCAGCATCCGTCAACGAGAGAGGGAGAAGCCCTCCACGGGATTTAACAGGTGGAAGAAACAACCGGGGAGCTCCATCGGTCCACAAGAAATGCAGGCAGCGGGTGATGATGTAGTGGTAGCTAGGATAACTAGGATGCTGCTGGTAGAGTAGCTAGCTAGCTTACCTAGCTATGCCGACTAGCTAGGATAACTAGGATACTGCTGATAGAGTAGCTAGCTAGCTTACCTAGCTGTACCGACTAGCTAGGATAACTAGGATGCTGCTGGTAGAGTAGCTAGCTAGCTTACCTAGCTGTACCGACTAGCTAGGATAACTAGGATGCTGCTGGTAGAGTAGCTAGCTAGCTTACCTAGCTGTACAGACTAGCTAGGATAACTAGGATGCTGCTGGTAGAGTAGCTAGCTAGCTTACCGAGCTGTACCAACTAGCTAGGATAACTAGGATGCTGCTGGTAGAGTAGCTAGCTAGCTTACCTAGCTGTACCGACTAGCTAGGATAACTAGGATGCTGCTGGTAGAGTTGCTAGCTTACCGAGCTGTACCGACTAGCTAGGATAACTAGGATGCTGCTGGTATAGTAGCTAGCTAGCTTACCTAGCTGTACCGACTAGCTAGGATAACTAGGATGCTGCTGGTATAGTAGCTAGCTAGCTTACCTAGCTGTACCGACTGGCTAGGATAACTAGGATGCTGCTGGTAGAGTAGCTAGCTAGCTTACCTAGCTGTACCGACTAGCTAGGATAACTAGGATGCTGCTGGTAGAGTAGCTAGCTTACCGAGCTGTACCGACTAGCTAGGATAACTAGGACGCTGCTGGTAGAGTAGCTAGCTTACCGAGCTGTACCGACTAGCTTGGCTAGCAAGCAGGTCGTTCGTCTGTCCCTCGTCTCGATGACGAATCCGGTGAACCACAAAATGAAACAAGGATAGAGAGTGAAAAGGATCTGGCTACACTCATACTGTCCCTGACCGTAAAGCAAAAAGCTAATTGAACAATAAACTTCGCCATCTCAACACTGTAGTGAACTCCGTCGTTATTCCCCAAGATCACCTCAGCCCACTCTGCGCGTAACCGGGACAGTATGATTGGCACCACACCGTACGTGGACACGGACAGTTCTGTACGTGGACGCGGGAAGTTCCACAACAGTGGCACAAAATAACTAAACCCAGTCTTTACAGTGGGCTACATTAGTAATATTCATATTTTTTTATTATGTAAAAAAAACATTCAAAGTTTTCTTATAACAATAGTTTGAGATCTGGGCCCATATCCACAAAGCGTCACAGAGTAGAAAATTGGTCGTATAAGTGCTGAGAATAAAGACATTTTACACTTACGGGTATAAATTAAAGCTATGCATGAAATCTCTAGTCCCACCTAGTTGGCAGATATTTAGGACACCTCGTGAGCTGTCCTAAGTAGTTAAAAGTTAACAGCAGGTGTCTTGATAATACTATAGAATAATGCAGTCAGTGGTTCCTGCTCCACATGTAAATGCTTTGTAGTAGTTAAAAATAATGTTTTTATATTTCTATATGATCAATCCATAAATAATATAGACGTACATGCAACAGCATTGTCTTGTGCTTTTGTCAATGATTTATGTACAGTTGTGGCCAAAAGTTTTGAGAATGACACAAATATTAATTTTCACCAAGTCTGCTGATTCAGTGTCTTTAGATATTTTTGTCAGATGTTACTATGGAATACTGAAGTATAATTACAAGCATTTCATAAGTGTCAAAGGCTTTATTGACAATTAAATGAAGTTGATGCGAAGAGTCAATATTTGCAGTGTTGACCCTTCTTTTTCAAGACCTCTGCAATCCGCCCCGGCATGCTGTCAATTAACTTCTGGGCCACATGACTGATGGTAGCCCATTCTTGCATAATCAATGCTTGGAGTTTGTCAGAATTTGTGGGGTTTCATTTGTCCACCCGCCTCTTGAGGATTGACCACAAGTTCTCAATGGGATTAAGGTCTGGGGAGTTTCCTGGCCATGGACCCAAAATTTCGATGTTTTGTTCCCCGAGCTACTTAGTTATCACTTTTGCCTCAGGGCAACGTGCTCCATCATGCTGGAAAATGCATTGTTCGTCACCAAACTCTTCCTGGATGGTTGGGAGAAGTTGCTCTCGGAGGATGTGTTGGTACCATTCTTTATTCATGGCTGTGTTCTTAGGCGAAAATTGTGAGTGAGCCCACTCCCTTGGCTGAGAAGCAACTCCACACATGAATGGTCTCAGGATGCTTTACTGTTGGCATGACACAGGACTGATGGTAGCGCTCACCTTGTCTTCTCCGGACAAGCTTTTTTCCGGATGCCCCAAACAATCAGAAAAGGGATTCATCAGAGAAAATTACTTTACCCCAGTCCTCAGCAGTCCAATCCGTGTACATTTTGCAGAAAATATCAGTCTGTCCCTGATGTTTTTCCTGGAGAGAAGTGGCTTCTTTGCTGCCCTTCTTGACACCAGGCCATCCTCCAAAAGGCTTTGCCTCACTGTGCGTGCAGATCCACACACACCTGCCTGCTGCCATTCCTGAGAAAGCTCTGTACTGGTGGTGCCCCGATCCCACAGCTGAATCAACTTTAGGAGACGGTCCTGGCACTTGCTGGACTTTCTTGAGCACCCTGAAGCCTTCTTCACAACAATTGAACCGCTCTCCTTGAAGTTCTTGATGATCCGATAAATGGTTGATTTAGGTGCAATCTTACTGGCAGCAATATCTTTGCCTGTGAAGCCCTTTTTGTGCAAAGCAATGATGACGGCACGTGTTTCCTTGCAGGTAACCATGATTGACAGAGGAAGAACAATGATTCCAAGCACCACCCTCCTTTTGAAGCTTCCAGTCTGTTATTCGAACTCAATCAGCATGACAGAGTGATCTCCAGCCTTGTCCTCGTCAACATTCACACCTGTGTTAACGAGAGAATCACTGACATGATGTCAGCTGGTCCTTTTGTGGCAGGGCTGAAATGTAGTGGAAATGTTTTTTGGGGATTCAGTTCATCTGCATGGCAAAGAGGGACTTTGCAATTAATTGCAATTCATCTGATCACTCTTCATAACATTCTGGAGTAAATGCAAATTGCCATCATACAAACTGAGGCAGCAGACTTTGTGAAAATTAATATGTGTCATTCTCAATACTTTTGGCCACGACTGTATAGTAATTATGTATAACAAGCGATACCATGTATGTCTGCATAGCATTTTGTCTTCATTTTGGCAGATTAACTCATATTTTCACCCAGCGGCTAAGGAGTTGGAGCTGTGGCAGGAGTTGGACCTTTGGCCGAAAGGTGGCTGGTTTGAATCCTGCGCCGGGTGCTGGAAAAAACAGGCGGAATTGATCTGACCACTGGAGGCCTGCTACATCCTCAAAACATTAACCTTTCCTTGATCTGAACTCTAGAGGTTCTTCTTCACTGAACCCTAATATATACATAACTTTTAGTGAATCCATATGTTAAGGAAGTGTTATAATCATTTTTGGTTCTATAAGGAACCTTCTTTTCTAAGAGTGTATAATAAACACGTTTTTATTTTGATTATTTATTAATCTACATCATATTATTTCAAGATATCCCTTTGGAGTGCAACATCACGTTGTTAAAAAATAATCCTAAATTGGGCATGGCTATAAATTGGGCAATTCAAGGCATCTAGGGCGTAATGTGTGTTCGATGAACATTTACATGGTATGCAGCGTTGTAGGCAACATTATTGGCAAGGGACTTGATGCCTACTATGCCAAAGCTATTTAGAGTTGTTAAATGGGTGTAAAGAGCATGTTGATATAATGGTAATGTTGTCAGTATTCTCCTTGTAAGAACGATCAGAATTGGTTAAAGAAATATGCATTCCATTATATTAGGCAATAATTAAGAGTAGGCAAAGTGGTCGTGTCATGTGAAAATTCTAGCAAATGTCTTACATTGCAACGAGTACAGTCAGGATGCCAGGGAATCCTGCAGTACCTCCGCAGACCCCGGATTGAGAACCCCTGATTTAGCAGATGCTCTTATCCAGAGCGATTTACTTCTTAGGGCTAGGGGGCAGTATCCTGTGTTTCCGCCTGTCTGACGTGCTCAAAGTAAACTGCATATTACTCAGGCCCAGAAGCTAGGATATGCAAATGCATGGTAGTATTGGATAGGAAACTCTCTAAAGTTTCTTAAACTGTTAAAATAATGTCTGTGACTATAACTGAACTGATATAGCAGGCAAAAATCCAAGGAAAATCCATACGGAATTTTCTTTGGGGGTAGGTCACAGGCCTTTTCAATGCAGGCCTTTGGGCTATACAAAGATATTCTGCCCAGATTGCAGTACTTATGGCTTCCACTAGATGTCAACAGTCTTTACACCAGGTTTCAGGCTTGTTTCTTGAAAAACGAACAAGTCATTGTAGTTTTTCCAAGGAGTGCTTCATTAGGAATGTAGTCTTTTGGCGCACGTAAATAAGGGCGCGCTCTTCGTTCTTTTCCTTTCCTATTGAACATAGTTCTTTCCCTGTGAAATATTATCATTTATTTACATATTAGGGTACCTGAGGATTGAATAGAAACTTTGTTTGACTTGTTTAGATGAAGTTTACTGGTAACTTTTTGGATTCCTTTGTCTGCATGTTGAACGAGTGGATTACTGAAATCAATGGCGCCAACTAAACTGACTTGTTTTAATATAAAGAAGGACTTTATCGAACAAAACGAGCATTCATTGTGTAGCTGGGACCCTTGGGATTGCAAACAGAGGAAGATCTTCAGAAGTAAGAGATTTATTTTATCACTATTTGTGATTTTATGACACCTGGTTTGAAAAAATATGTTGATATGGTGTCCTCAGACAATTGAATGCTATGCTTTTGCTGTAAATCGGAGTTTGATAACCACGATTCTAAGCTATTGAATGATGTAAGACACTTGTATTTTCATGAATGTTTAATATTACGATTTTTTATTTTCAATTTGGCGCTCTGCAATTTCACCAGATGTTGTCGATAGGTGTCCCGCTGGTGGGATGCAAGCCCTAAGTTAAGATAGCTGAGACAACCACATATCACAGTCAAATATACAGGATACGAACATTCAATTCCAGCTAAACAATGGACATATGGCATTTTGCATGAAAAAAAATGTTATACACATAAAATCTATTTAGAAAAAATCTGAGAACAGTAAAATTGAAGGTACCCATAAGTAACCATTTCTGATTAAAAAAACAAATGTGACGTTTTTTGGAATTAAACTCTTAATAATTCTTCAACAAAATTGTCATCTCACCTCTTAGCTTTGGTGTCATGTTCCCCAGAGAGTCTCATTTTAGAGGCAGGGCCCCCCTCCTCTCTCTCCCCAGAGAGACTCATTTTAGAGGCAGGGCCCTCCTCCTCTCTCTCCCCAGAGAGACTCATTTTAGAGCGCTGACCCCTAAACAGAGATCCAACATGTTGGTTGTGGTTAACACAGTAATTATTGAATGTCAATTGTTATCATTTAATAATTATCTCTTATAAAACATTTACTAACAGACATATCGAAACAGTCAGGTGATTTAATGCAATCACATGAATATGTAGTTGTAAAATTTCATCTCCATGGTAACTGTCAATAATAATAATAAGTAACTGTTTGTTAAGGTAGTTATAGACAGTACAGCAATAATAATAATAATAATAATAATAAGTCACTGTTTGTTAAGGTAGTTATAGACAGTACAGCAATAATAATAATAATAATAATAATAATAATAATAAGTCACAAGGCCATGTCTCACACGTATTGTATGTAGGTTTATACCTCGGCTACAGCCTACATATCATAGATGACCAGCCTAAACCTGTTCAGATCAACATAATGTTATAGTCCTACCAGTAGCAGGACAGAGAATGTACTGTATATAACCTACATATCATAGATGACCAGTCTAAACCTGTTCAGATCAACATAATGTTATAGTCCTACCAGTAGCAGGACAGAGAATGTACTGTATATAACCTACATATGATAGATGACCAGTCTAAACCTGTTCAGATCAACATAATGTTATAGTCCTACCAGTAGCAGGACAGAGAATGTACTGTATATAACCTACATATCATAGATGACCAGTCTAAACCTGTTCAGATCAACATAATGTTATAGTCCTACCAGTAGCAGGACAGAGAATGTACTGTATATAACCTACATATCATAGATGACCAGTCTAAACCTGTTCAGATCAGTTCACAGAGACCATCAGGTTTGTCGGCATGATAAGTGATCATAGCCTTATAATCATAGCCGTCTTTCCTACATACCAACACATTTATTCAATGTTACCAAGAAATATGTGCCACAGTTTCAACAGCCATTTTTGTAACTGCGTAGACAACACACTTACTTTCACGTTCATATGAGGAAATCACAAAACTTCTGACAGTCACTGGTGCAGCCTGTTTTCTTGCAGATGAAGTAGCTTTCACAAGCAACTCATTCAACCAGCCTAAACAACAGTAAATAAAAGATGTCAAATGGTCAAAAGTGAATCCTGATAGAGCCATATACATTAGAGAGAGGTATATTGCTGCAGATATTGGATCTTAATTTGAGCCAGTTTGCTACACCAGGAAAATAATACTGCAGAAACAGGACATTTTAATTATTGTGTGGATTGTAATTAATGAACAGTTTTAAAATGGAAAAGTGGAATTTATCATCTTCAGAAACCTTTTCTAAAGTTTAATTACACTCAAATACACTACAAGTTTAGTTTTTCTGCAACAGGGTGATCAAATTAAGATCCTACATCTGTACAGAGTTTATGTCTTTATCTGAAAAGGGCAGTTTGAGTTATTAGCAATAACATTGCAACTGTCAGCTTATGTAAACCTCTGTGAATGGATGTTATAGACCCCCATACATATCCCCATGTACAATTATGTGTACAGATGTAGGATCTTAATTTGATCACCCCCCCACTGCAGAAGAACTTTCCAGCAATGCAGGAAATGTAAAACTTGTAGTGTATTTGAGGTTTGAAAAGGCTTCTGAAGTTTGTAATTTCCACTTCCAAATTTCAGACTTGAGATTTCTGTCTCAGTAGTAGATGACTGTTAGGAGTGTTTTACTGTCATTCACTATACTAACATTACACCAACCTGTCTCAGTAGTAGTAGACTGTTAGGAGGGTTTTACTGTCATTCACTATACTAACATTACACCAACCTGTCTCAGTAGTAGTAGACTGTTAGGAGGGTTTTACTGTCATTCACTATACTAACATTACACCAACCTGTCTCAGTAGTAGTAGACTGTTAGGAGTGTTTTACTGTCCTTCACTATACTAACATTACACCATCCTGTCTCAGTAGTAGTAGACTGTTAGGAGAGTTTTACTGTCATTCACTATACTAACATTACACCAACCTGTCTCAGTAGTAGTAGACTGTTAGGAGGGTTTTACTGTCATTCACTATACTAACATTACACCAACCTGTCTCAGTAGTAGTAGACTGTTAGGAGTGTTTTACTGTCATTGACTATACTAACATTACACCAACATGTCTCAGTAGTAGTAGACTGTTAGGAGTGTTTTACTGTCATTCACTATACAAACATTACACCAACCTGTCTCAGTAGTAGTAGACTGTTAGGAGAGTTTTACTGTCATTCACTATACTAACATTACACCAACCTGTCTCAGTAGTAGTAGACTGTTAGGAGGGTTTTACTGTCATTCACTATACTAACATTACACCAACCTGTCTCAGTAGTAGTAGACTGTTAGGAGGGTTTTACTGTCATTCACTATACTAACATTACACCAACCTGTCTCAGTAGTAGTAGACTGTTAGGAGGGTTTTACTGTCATTCACTATACTAACATTACACCAACCTGTCTCAGTAGTAGTAGACTGTTAGGAGGGTTTTACTGTCATTCACTATACTAACATTACACCAACCTGTCTCAGTAGTAGTAGACTGTTAGGAGGGTTTTACTGTCATTCACTATACTAACATTACACCAACCTGTCTCAGTAGTAGTAGACTGTTAGGAGGGTTTTACTGTCATTCACTATACTAACATTACACCAACCTGTCTCAGTAGTAGTAGACTGTTAGGAGGGTTTTACTGTCCTTCACTATACTAACATTACACCAACCTGTCTCAGTAGTATTAGACTGTTAGGAGTGTTTTACTGTCATTCACTATACTAACATTACACCAACCTGTCTCAGTAGTAGTAGACTGTTAGGAGTGTTTTACTGTCATTCACTATACTAACATTACACCAACCTGTCTCAGTAGTAGTAGACTGTTAGGAGTGTTTTACTGTCATTCACTATACTAACATTACACCAACCTGTCTCAGTAGATTTTTTTCTGTTCTGTTGTGTATATTCTGATGGGTGAGGTCTGAGCTGGAATGTGAAGCTAACTGAAGCTGGCTAGCTTTAGAAAACCAGTATATCAAGCCTGTATCATAGTATACCCCTCAGGCTACGTTCAGGTTTCAGCAAGAGGCAGGTATCAACAT
Source organism: Salmo trutta (assembly GCF_901001165.1). Classification (NCBI taxonomy): domain Eukaryota; kingdom Metazoa; phylum Chordata; class Actinopteri; order Salmoniformes; family Salmonidae; genus Salmo; species Salmo trutta. The sequence goes on along the minus strand of NW_021822911.1, from coordinate 2,871,525 downwards.
GCCGAGTCGTAGGCAACAACCTGGGTTGTATTCATTAGTTTACTCCACAGCCAACAGTTTTGAGATGTTAAATAAAACATAAACCGTTTACTCTAAACGCTGTACAATGTGACCTAAACGGTTTCTGTTGCCAAACGTTTTGCTACGGTGGACACTAATGAATACACACAAACTGTTTTGAGGAAGTGTAACTTGTTGTTAGTCTCTCAAACAATATTTATTTGTCTCTCTTTCACACAACATACCTTCCTGAGTGAAAAGAGTTAACTGTAGATTATAAAGAGAACATGTTTGTTTGTTGCTTGTTGTGTTTTAAGCCTGTTTTGAGAAGACAAGTCTATAGACCTATGATACAGTACACTCTTAGAATAAAGGGTTCCAAACGGGTCCTCCGGCCGTCCCCATAGGAGAACGCTTTTGGGTTCCAGGCAGAACCCTTCTGGCTTCCATGTAGAACCCTCTGTGGAAAGGGTTCTTCACGGAACCCAAAAGTGTTCTACCTAGTACCAAAAAAGGGTTCTACAAAGGGTTCTCCGATGGGGACAGCCAAAGAACCCTTTTAGATTGTAGATAGTGTAGGAGCGATCACCCTGGGGCACACAGATGGGCACAGAACGAATTCACCCCACGCATCTAATTTATATCAAATACATTTTAAGGAGAGTAGGACTATTATAACACTGTCCACCAAAAATATAATTAACTATATGAATACACACAACAATATCATCAACTATATGAATACACACAACAATATCACCAACTATATGAATACACATAACAATATCACCAACTATATTAATACACATAACAATATCATCAACTATATGAATACACATAACAATATAATTAACTATATGAATACACATAACAATACCATCAACTATATTAATACACATAACAATATCATCAACTATATGAATACACATAACAATATCATCAACTATATGAATACACACAACAATATCATCAACTATATTAATACACATGACAATCGTCGTCTTACCTTTTATCTCTCAATAGAAACAGAGTCTGAATGATCATTCGGTCGTCGAAAGTTACTTTCGTTTGCTCTGCTCATTTACATATCAGGTTCTGCCTGTTCTCTCTCCGAGTCCCTCTCTCTTTACAGCTCTTACAATGTGCCTTGGCAAACATTTCTATTGGAGGGTTGTGACACCATTCTTCCACAATAAATTCCATAATTTGGTGTTTTGTTGATGGTTGTGTTCTATTGTGTTGAGACCTGGTGACTGAGACGGCCGCGGCATATTGTGAAACATCAGCAAGTGCAGCAGTCTTCATCACTGAAGCTCCTGCCAATCGTGCCCCAACAATCACCAATCGTTAAGCTCTTCCCGAGCAGGGTCACAGTCTCTCCTGGTTGCAGCTCCTCTCTCCCCAGGGGTATCAGCTCCTCTCTCCCCAGGGGTAGCAGCTCCTCTCTCTCCCCAGGGGTAGCAGCTCCTCTCTCTCCCCAGGGGTAGCAGCTCCTCTCTCCCCCCAGGGGTAGCAGCTCCTCTCTCCCCCCAGGGGTAGCAGCTCCTCTCTCCCCCCAGGGGTAGCAGCTCCTCTCTCCCCCCAGGGGTAGCAGCTCCTCTCTCCCCCCAGGGGTAGCAGCTCCTCTCTCTCCCCAGGGGTAGCAGCTCCTCTCTCCCCAGGGGTAGCAGCTCCTCTCTCCCCAGGGGTAGCAGCTCCTCTCTCCCCAGGGGTAGCAGCTCCTCTCTCTCCCCAGGGGTAGCAACTCCTCTCTCTCCCCAGGGGTAGCAGCTCCTCTCTCTCCCCAGGGGTAGCAGCTCCTCTCTCTCCCCAGGGGTGGCAGCTCCTCTCTCTCCCCAGGGGTAGCAGCTCCTCTCTCTCCCCAGGTGTAGCAGCTCCTCTCTCTCCCCAGGGGTAGCAGCTCCTCTCTCCCCCCAAGGGTAGAAGCTCCTCTCTCCCCCCAGGGGTAGCAGCTCCTCTCTCCCCCCAGGGGTAGAAGCTCCTCTCTCTCCCCAGGGGAGGCCGCTCCTCTCTCCCCAGGGGTAGCAGCTCCTCTCTCCCCAGGGGTAGCAGCTTCTCTCTCCCCAGGGGTAGCAGCTCCTCTCTCCCCAGGGGTAGCAGCTCCTCTCTCTCCCCAGGGGTAGCAGCTCCTCTCTCTCCCCAGGGGTAGCATCTCCTCTCTCTCCCCAGGGGTAGCAGCTCCTCTCTCCCCAGGGGTAGCAGCTCCTCTCTCCCCAGGGGTAGCAGCTCCTCTCACCCCAGGGGTAGCAGCTCCTCTCTCTCCCCAGGGGTAGCAGCTCCTCTCTCACCCCAGGGGTAGCAGCTCCTCTCTCCCCAGGGGTAGCAGCTCCTCTCTCTTCCCAGGGGTTGCAGCTCGTCTCTCTCCCCAGGGGTAGCAGCTCCTCTCTCCCCAGGGGTAGCAGCTCCTCTCTCCCCAGGGGTAGCAGCTCCACTCTCCCCAAGGGTAGCAGCTCCTCTCTCCCCAAGGGTAGCAGCTCCTCTCTCCCCAGGGGTAGCAGCTCCTCTCTCTCCCCAGGGGTAGCAGCTCCTCTCTCCCCAGGGGTAGCAACTCCTCTCTCCCCAGGGGTAGCAGTTCATCTCTCCCCAGGGGTAGCAGTTCCTCTCTCCCCAGGGGTAGCAGCTCCTCTCTCCCCAGGGGTAGCAGCTCCTCTCTTCCCCAGGGGTAGCAGCTCTTCTCTCCCCAGGGGTAGCAGCTCCTCTCTCCCCAGGGGTAGCAGCTTCTCTCTCCCCAGGGGTAGCAGCTCCTCTCTCCCCAGGGGTAGCAGCTCCTCTCTCCCCAGGGGTAGCAGCTCCTCTCTCCCCAGGGGTAGCAGCTCCTCTCTCCCCAGGGGTAGCAGCTCCTCTCTCCCCAGGGGTAGCAGCTCCTCTCTCCCCAGGGGTAGCAGCTTCTCTCTCCCCAGGGGTAGCAGCTCCTCTCTCCCCAGGGGTAGCAGCTCCTCTCTCCCCAGGGGTAGAAGCTCCTCTCTCCCCAGGGGTAGCAGCTCCTCTCTCCCCAGGGGTAGCAGCTTCTCTCTCCCCAGGGGTAGCAGCTCCTCTCTGACCTGTCTAATGAGCCAAACTGATTAAAGAATCCCACAGTGCCTAAACTCTCTCTCTCTCTCTCTCTCTCTCTCTCTCTCTCTCTCTCTCTCTCTCTCTCTCTCTCTCTCTCTTTCTCTCTCTCTCACACACACATACAGACTCAAAAACAGTGCAGTAATTAGAACCCCTATAGCAGCTATAAGTAATACAGTCTACTGTACATTCCCTTCCTCTGCCTCTCTCCATCACTTTCTCTGTGTCGTCTGTTGCTGTCTCTGTGTCTTGTCTGGTGTCTCTCTCCATCACCAGAATAATTGGTGAGGGTTAGGCCTACTACAATACAACATTCAAAACATGAAAACACAACTACATAACTAGCCTGTTCAACCTCTCTTTCGTATCGTCTGAGATCGCTAAAGACTGGAAAGCTGCCGCGGTCATCCCCCTCTTCAAAGGGGGTGACACTCTAGACCCAAACTATCCTACCGTCTTTCTAAAGTCTTCGAAAGCCAAGTTAATAAACAGATCACCGACCATCTCGAATCCCACCGTACCTTCTCCGCTATGCAATCTGGTTTCAGAGCTGATCATGGGTGCACCTCAGCCACGCTCAAGGTCCTTAACGATATCATAACCGCCATTGATAAAAGACAATACTGTGCAGCCGTCTTCATCGACCTGGCCAAGGCTTTCGACGCTGTCAATCACCAAATTCTTATCAGCAGACTCAACAGCCTTGGTTTCTCAAATGATTGCCTCGCCTGGTTCACCAACTACTTCTCAAATAGAGTTCAGTATGTCAAATTGGAGGGCCTGTTGTCCAGACCTCTGGCGGTCTCTATGGGGGTGCCACAGGGTTCAATTCTCGGGCCAACTCTTTTCTCTATATACGTCAATGATGTCGCTCTTGCTGCTGGTGAGTCTCTGATCCACCTCTACGCAGACGACACCATTCTGTATACATCTGGCCCTTCTTTGGACACTGTGTTAACAAACCTCCAAACAACCTTCAATGCCATACAACTCTGCAACAAAGTATCCTTCACTCATGCTGCCAAACATACCCTTGTAAAACTGACTATCCTACCGATCCTTGACTTCGGTGATGTCATTTACAAAATATCCTCCAACACTCTACTCAGCAAATTGGATGTAGTCTATCACAGTGCCATCTATTTTGTCACCAAAGCCCGATATACTATCCATCACTGCGACCTGTATGCTCTCGTTGGCTGGCCCTCGCTTCATATTCGTCGCCAAACCTACAGGCTCCAGGTCATCTATAAGCCTTTGCTAGGTAAAGTCACGCCTTAGCTCAGCTCACTGGTCACAATAGCAGCACCCACCAGTAGCACGCGCTCCAGCAGGTATATTTCACTGGTCACCCCCAAAGCCAATTCCTCCTTTGGCCGCCTTTCCTTCCAGTTCCCTGCTGCCAATGACTGGAACGAACTGCAAAAATCACTGAAGCTGAAGACTCATATCTCCCTCACTAGCTTTAAGCATCAGCTGTCAGAGCAGCTTACCGATCATTGCACCTGTACATAGCCCATCTGTAAATTGCCCAACCAACTACCTCATCCCCATTTTGTTATTTTTGTTATCCTTTGCACCCCAGTATCTCTACTTGTACATTCATCTTCTGCACATCTATCACTCCAGTGTTTAATTGCTAAATTGTAATTATTTCTCCACTCTGGCCTATTTATTGCCTTACCTCCCTAATCTTACTACATTTGCACACACTGTATATAGACTTTTCTATTGTGTTATTGACTGTACGTTTGTTTATTGTCATAAACTTCATCGTCTGAAGAGGAGAAATCATCGGACCAATATGCAGCGGGTATATTGCTAATCTTCGTATTTATTGAAGGTAAACACACTCAAACAAAATAACGACGATAACAGCCCAGTAAGGTGCACAGACTAAACCGGAAACAACCACCCACAAACACAAGTGAAAACGAACACACTAAATATGGCCTCCAATTAGAGACAACAACCACCAGCTGCTTCTAATTAGAGGTCATTGAAAAAACACAATATAGAAAGAGAAACTTAGAATAAACACAGAAATAGAAAATATAGAACATACATCAAAACCCCGAAACACACAAAACTAACACCCCCCTGCCACGCCCTGACCAAACTACAATAACAAATAACCCCTTTTACTGGTCAGGACGTGACATTTATCCCATGTGTAACTCTGTGTTGTTTCTGTCACACTGCTTTGCTTTTTTGTTTCTGTCACACTGCTTTGCTTGTTCTCAACTGGCCTACCTGGTTAAATAAAGGTACATAAAATAAGAAATAACACAGAACTCTCAACGAGTTCCATCAAACAGAAAAACAACTGGAAAGCTGAATAAACACATTCAGATTTCTAGATATTGCACTTTTCTTTTGTGTTTTAGGGGTCATAGGTCAGATCAGTGGTCATGGTTGATATGCATGGACTAAAAAACAAACTTGAAACCATTTTTCTTAGATTCACTGTTTGTGTAGACTGCTCCTTGTCTTTTCTAGGGCAGTAGTTCAGGTGGCTGTGTGTGTAGACTGCTCCTTGTCTTTTCTAGGGCAGTAGTTCAGGTGGCTGTGTGTGTAGACTGCTCCTTGTCTTTTCTAGGGCAGTAGTTCAGGTGGCTGTTTGTGTAGATGCTGTTTGTCTTTGTAGGGCAGTAGTTCAGGTGGCTGTGTGTGTAGACTGCTCCTTGTCTTTGTAGGGCAGTAGTTCAGGTGGCTGTGTGTGTAGACTGCTCCTTGTCTTTTCTAGGGCAGTAGTTCAGGTGGCTGTTTGTGTAGACTGCTCCTTGTATTTGTAGAGCAGTAGTTCAGGTGGCTGTTTGTGTAGACTGCTCCTTGTCTTTTCTAGGGCAGTAGTTCAGGTGGCTGCCCTTGCTCTTAGTCTGCCTCCTGTCTCTCCTATCATCATAGACAGTTGTGGAAAAAGTACCCAAATGTCATACCTGAGTAAAAGTCTAAAAATATTTCGTTCTATATATACTTAAGTATGAAAAGTCAAATTAAAAGTATAAATAGTTTCAAATTCCTTCTATTAAGCAAAGCAGGCGTCACCATTTTCTTGTTTTTAAAATGTATGGATGGGGGCACATACCAAAACGAAGACGTAATTTACAAAAGATGCATTTGTGTTTCCTGACTCCGCCAGATCAGAGGCAGTAGAGATGACCATGTGTTGTCTTGATAAGTGAATTAGACCATTTTCCTGTCCTGCTAAGCTTTCAAAATGTAATGAGTACTTTTGGGTGTCAGGTAAAATGTATAGATTAAAAAGTACATTCTTTTCTTTGGGAATGTAGTGATGTAAAATTATCAAAAATATAAATTCAAAAGTAAAGTACAGATACCCCAAAAAACGACTTATGTAGTACTTTATAGTATTTTTACTGAAGTACTTTACACCACTGGCCATGGGTACACCTTCCTGAAAACAATGACTCCATACTTTGCTGAAACCTGTTCTGCCAGTTCATGTCCTTATAGACTAGAATGTTCCATTGTGGTTACCCAAAGAGATGACAAGATAGTTCACACATTCATCATCCAGGGTTACTATCAAGCATATATGTTACATTTCTGGTTCGTCCATAACTTGTTTCCTGCTTGTAGCAGGCCGTGTTTACAGGAATCCTTTTCTCTAACTAGAAGTCATGTGATTTCATGAGAATATTTTTCTGCAGTGAGAATGTAATGCAAGTCAAACTGTCCTTGGATGAATGTCAACAAGATTTATAAACAGCATTATTACATTAACTGTTGTAATAACTTTCATACCAACTCCTAAACAGGTGGACTGACTTTCATACCAACTCCTAAACAGGTGGACTGACTTTCATACCAACTCCTAAACAGGTGGACTGACTTTCATACCAACTCCTAAACAGGTGGACTGACTTTCATACCAACTCCTAAACAGGTGGACTGACTTTCATACCAACTCCTAAACAGGTGGACTGACTTTCATACCAACTCCTAAACAGGTGGACTGACTTCCATACCAACTCCTAAACAGGTGGACTGACTTTCATACCAACTCCTAAACAGGTGGACTGACTTTCATACCAACTCCTAAACAGGTGGACTGACTTTCATACCAACTCCTAAACAGGTGGACTGACTTTCATACCAACTCCTAAACAGGTGGACTGACTTTCATACCAACTCCTAAACAGGTGGACTGACTTTCATACCAACTCCTAAACAGGTGGACTGACTTTCATACCAACTCCTAAACAGGTGGACTGACTTTCATACCAACTCCTAAACAGGTGGACTGACTTTCATACCAACTCCTAAACAGGTGGACTGACTTTCATACCAACTCCTAAACAGGTGGACTGGCTTTCATACCAACTCCTAAACAGGTGGACTGGGAGGAGCTCCGGAGGGGATCTACACGTCTATCATAGTAGATTGAAGTTATCAGATCATTGTGAATATGAAACAGATTTTCCTCAGATACTATTTCCAAACCCCTCACATTGGGAACCTCAGTTGGAGTCAGAAACTATAAAGACTCTGATACGTAGGGATGTGACTTCCTTTTCACAATTCAGAACCAGACTTTTTTATCAGTTTAACCATACAAATGGTTAAAAATCAAGCTCTAGAAATATAGTGATTAAACCAGCAGATAAGGGGCTCAGAATGTTGTAATGGATAAAGTGAATATCTTCTTGAAGCCAATAGACAATAGGATCATGTTAAACACTATGTTCCATTGTCCCACTCAACACAACTGGAAAACACAAAGATTAATCCAGGAGATAAACTGTATGAGGATAAGTACATTACAGATAAACAGATGGTCTGTCTTTTTGGGACAGATTCTCCAAGGCCTAGGCAGTTTTACTTACTGCCTAAAATACATATCTCCTGAGACGTGGGCGGTTCCCTGCGGCTGACCAATTGGAAGTGATTGTGTCTCAGAGACGTGGGCGGTTCCCTGCGGCTGACCAATAGGAAGTGATTGTGTCTCAGAGACGTGGGTGGTTCCCTGCAGCTGACCAATAGGAAGTGATTGTGTCTCAGAGACGTGGGCGGTTCCCTGCAGCTGACCAATAGGAAGTGATTGTGTCTCAGAATCTTACTGTATTGCTGAATATATAGACTTTTATATCAACCCTCTATCCCAGAAACACCCAGCTATGTTCAGGGTACTGATGAATGAAGGGTTTATTACTATTGTAGTACTGACTTTAATATCAACCCTCTATCCCAGAAACACCCAGCTATGTTCAGGATACTGATGAATGAAGGGTTTATTACTATTGTAGTACTGACTTTAATATCAACCCTCTATCCCAGAAACACCCAGCTATGTTCAGGGTACTGATGAATGAAGGGTTTATTACTATTGTAGTACTGACTTTAATATCAACCCTCTATCCCAGAAACACCCAGCTATGTTCAGGATACTGATGAATGAAGGGTTTATTACTATTGTAGTACTGACTTTAATATCAACCCTCTATCCCAGAAACACCCAGCTATGTTCAGGATACTGATGAATGAAGGGTTTATTACTATTGTAGTACTGACTTTAATATCAACCCTCTATCCCAGAAACACCCAGCTATGTTCAGGATACTGATGAATGAAGGGTTTATTACTATTGTAGTACTGACTTTAATATCAACCCTCTACCCCAGAAACACCCAGCTATGTTCAGGATACTGATGAATGAAGGGTTTATTACTATTGTAGTACTGACTTTAATATCAACCCTCTACCCCAGAAACACCCAGCTATGTTCAGGATACTGATGAATGAAGGGTTTATTACTATTGTAGTACTGACTTTAATATCAACCCTCTATCCCAGAAACACCCAGCTATGTTCAGGATACTGATAAATGAAGGGTTTATTACTATTGTAGTACTGACTTTTATATCAACCCTCTATCCCAGAAACACCCAGCTATGTTCAGGATACTGATGAATGAAGGGTTTATTACTATTGTAGTTCTGACTTTAATATCAACCCTCTATCCCAGAAACACCCAGCTATGTTCAGGATACTGATGAATGAAGGGATTATTACTATTGTAGTACTGACTTTAATATCAACCCTCTATCCCAGAAACACCCAGCTATGTTCAGGATACTGATGAATGAAGGGTTTATTACTATTGTAGTACTGACTTTAATATCAACCCTCTATCCCAGAAACACCCAGCTATGTTCAGGGTACTGATGAATGAAGGATTTATTACTATTGTAGTACTGACTTTAATATCAACCCTCTACCCCAGAAACACCCAGCTATGTTCAGGGTACTGATGAATGAAGGGTTTATTACTAATGTAGTACTGACTTTAATATCAACCCTCTATCCCAGAAACACCCAGCTATGTTCAGGGTACTGATGAATGAAGGGTTTATTACTATTGTAGTACTGACTTTAATATCAACCCTCTATCCCAGAAACACCCAGCTATGTTCAGGATACTGATGAATGAAGGGTTTATTACTATTGTAGTACTGACTTTAATATCAACCCTCTATCCCAGAAACACCCAGCTATGTTCAGGATACTGATGAATGAAGGGTTTATTACTATTGTAGTACTGACTTTAATATCAACCCTCTATCCCAGAAACACCCAGCTATGTTCAGGATACTGATGAATGAAGGGTTTATTACTATTGTAGTACTGACTTTAATATCAACCCTCTATCCCAGAACCACCCAGCTATGTTCAGGATACTGATGAATGAAGGGTTTATTACTATTGTAGTACTGACTTTAATATCAACCCTCTATCCCAGAAACACCCAGCTATGTTCAGGATACTGATGAATGAAGGGTTTATTACTATTGTAGTACTGACTTTAATATCAACCCTCTATCCCAGAAACACCCAGCTATGTTCAGGGTACTGATGAATGAAGGGTTTATTACTATTGTAGTACTGACTTTAATATCAACCCTCTATCCCAGAAACACCCAGCTATGTTCAGGATACTGATGAATGAAGGGTTTATTACTATTGTAGTACTGACTTTAATATCAACCCTCTATCCCAGAAACACCCAGCTATGTTCAGGGTATTGATGAATGAAGGGTTTATTACTATTGTAGTACTGACTTTAATATCAACCCTCTATCCCAGAAACACCCAGCTATGTTCAGGATACTGATGAATGAAGGGTTTATTACTATTGTAGTACTGACTTTAATATCAACCCTCTATCCCAGAAACACCCAGCTATGTTCGGGATACTGATGAATGAAGGGTTTATTACTATTGTAGTACTCTTTTTATTAACTTAGCTACTGACTTGTTCTATTGTTGTTGCATTGTCAAGAGGTTTACCTGCAAGGAAGCATTTCACTACACAATACTTGTATTGTACTTTATATTATTATAGATATTTTAGGGTTGCCATGGATTTCAAGCAGGCAATGCCATCAGGTCCAAACCCAAAACAAGGAAATTGGAGGAGACAAGCGTGTTGGGGTTTCCTGCCAGCATGACCACCCGCTTCACTTCCTGAACATGAAAAAGGCTGAAAGGTGGGATGCAGTAATAAGGAGTTTTTTTCAGTTTCTTTTTCAGTATTTTATTTCAGTGTTGATTAATTTAGTTAATTTAGTAAATTGTATTTAGTTATTTAGTGCAGATAATGATGTACTTCTTCTGTAGTTTGTCAAATGCAGTGAACCTGCTGAGAGATGAAGGAGGGGATGAGAGGCCAGAACATCAGTCTCATCTTCATGGAGGACATTGATGCCAGATGCAGTGAACCTGCTGAGAGATGAAGGAGCTGATGAGAGGCCAGAACATCAGTCTCATCTTCATGGAGGACATTGATGCCAGATGCAGTGAACCTGCTGAGAGATGAAGGAGGGGATGAGAGGCCAGAACATCAACCTCATCTTCATGGAGGACATTGATGCCAGATGCAGTGAACCTGCTGAGAGATGAAGGAGGGGATGAGAGGCCAGAACATCAGCCTCATCTTCATGGAGAACATTGATGCCAGATGCAGCCACATGTGCAAGTAATTAACCTTTTTTCTTCAAGATCTCATTGACTTTAACATTTGAAAAGCAGTTTCTCCAACAATAGTTTTAACATGAGCATTTTGTCCATAACTTTTTAGAGAAACTTTCCTGAATTGAAGCATGGGACCAAATTGGTTGTTCCAGTTTTCCATGCTGATGGACATGACTTGCCATGTCAGGTACTTGAACAGGATCATTAATATTATCAGTAGGTATTAATTCATATTTTATAAGGTTTTAACCAAATAACCCTTTTACCATGGTATGACATGATTTTATATTTCTAGATGAAATTCAACACCCGATATGTGGAAGGTGCTGGACTGGCAGATGGAGAGCAGATGGAGGGGCTGTGGTCGTATCTGAGGCGCTTTGGGAAGGTCACCAAAGAAATGAGGCCGTCCCATCTTATTGACCTCCTGACTGATGCACTTCTCCACCATGGGAAAACGCCAGAGGCTACGTTAGTACACTTGGAATTGTTATTCATTTACTTGATGCTGGTTGACTCCAGTGATGTTCCTAACATTTCCTGTTGTTTTGATGTAGTGGACTCTCTGCCATAGAGGGTTTCCCCAGCAACAGAAGTTGCAACAGAGGCAAAAAGGGAAATGGAAGAAATTGCACAGTCTCTTCCAGGTAAACCATTGTATCAATAATCTAAGCATAGAATTTCAGTATTGATTAGAAATGTTGTCACATCTGTCAGTGTTGTTATGTTTTAGGAACAACACTGGACACCATTAGGGATTGGGGCAGGAATGTCGCTGTTGTTATTTTGTAGGAACAACACTGGACACCATTAGGGATTGGGGCAGGAATGTCAGTGTTGTTATGTTGTAGGAACAACACTGGACACCATTAGGGATTGGGGCAGGAATGTCAGTGTCACCCTTGAGAGGCAAAAACCTGCTCTGTGCTGGGAGGAGCAATATGTTGCAATGCTCCAGCAACATACAATTGCAATGTATGTAATTCATTTCAAATGACTAAACAAAGTTGTTATTTTTCGACATGCATTATTGTATGCCCTCTGTAATCCATGTTTTATTTTCAGGGTACAGCAGGAAAGTGGAGTTGGAACAGTTGTTTTTCAGCTTGTGCAGTTCGATTGGTACTTCCTCAGTTTTTCACAGTGTAATTGTTAGATCAATGAATATAATTGATCTCCCTGGACAAAGTATTTAGAACCTTTCTGATGACAGAAAAATGAAGACGATGGAGAGGAAGAACAGCATCCTCCATCGATGGTCCCCCACCAGCAGTCTCTTCCAGACTGCACTCCACAGACTGCAGAGTAACAGATTGATGGTCCCCCACCAGCAGTCTCTTCCAGACTGCACTCCACAGACTGCAGAGGAACAGATTGATGGTCCCCCACCAGCAGTCTCTTCCAGACTGCACTCCACAGACTGCAGAGGAACAGATTGATGGTCCCCCACCAGCAGTCTCTTCCAGACTGCACTCCACAGACTGCAGAGGAACAGATTGATGGTCCCCCACCAGCAGTCTCTTCCAGACTGCACTCCACAGACTGCAGAGGAACAGATTGATGGTCCCCCACCAGCAGTCTCTTCCAGACTGCACTCCACAGACTGCAGAGGAACAGATTGATGGTCCCCCACCAGCAGTCTCTTCCAGACTGCACTCCACAGACTGCAGAGGAACAGATTGATGGTCCCCCACCAGCAGTCTCTTCCAGACTGCACTCCACAGACTGCAGAGGAACAGATTGATGGTCCCCCACCAGCAGTCTCTTCCAGACTGCACTCCACAGACTGCAGAGTAACAGATTGATGGTCCCCCACCAGCAGTCTCTTCCAGACTGCACTCCACAGACTGCAGAGGAACAGATTGATGCTCCCCCACCAGCAGTCTCTTCCAGACTGCACTCCACAGACTGCAGAGTAACAGATTGATGGTCCCCCACCAGCAGTCTCTCCCAGACTGCACTCCACAGACTGCAGAGTAACAGATTGATGGTCCCCCACCAGCAGTCTCTCCCAGACTGCACTCCACAGACTGCAGAGGAACAGATTGATGGTCCCCCACCAGCAGTCTCTTCCAGACTGCACTCCACAGACTGCAGAGTAACAGATTGATGGTCCCCCACCAGCAGTCTCTTCCAGACTGCACTCCACAGACTGCAGAGGAACAGATTGATGGTCCCCCACCAGCAGTCTCTTCCAGACTGCACTCCACAGACTGCAGAGTAACAGATTGATGGTCCCCCACCAGCAGTCTCTCCCAGACTGCACTCCACAGACTGCAGAGTAACAGATTGATGGTCCCCCACCAGCAGTCTCTTCCAGACTGCACTCCACAGACTGCAGAGGAACAGATTGATGGTCCCCCACCAGCAGTCTCTTCCAGACTGCACTCCACAGACTGCAGAGTAACAGATTGATGGTCCCCCACCAGCAGTCTCTTCCAGACTGCACTCCACAGACTGCAGAGTAACAGATTGATGGTCCCCCACCAGCAGTCTCATCCAGACTGCAGAGTAACAGATTGAGGACCAATCTGGAGGGAACCTTCAGTCTGCTGCTAGAATGGAGGTTCCTCTGTGGCCTGAAAATATGCAGGTTATTGATATATATTCAACAATAGAACAAGTCAACTCATATCAGTTCTATGATAATTCTGGGTGTTCAAACACAATAATAATGTTTTTTTGTATCTGTTTCTGAACTTGGTTTCTGTTGCTAATGATCTATTGTTGGATGGTAATCAGAGTAATTTTATAGCAGCTTTAGGTCATTTTTTATTTATTTTTTGTTTAGATTGGATTACCTTTAACATATTTTCTGTCTGTATTATCTGTTATCAATAGATGGTCAAGGTATTGATTATGTCACACTCTGACCTAGGAGAGCTGTGTTTTCTCTGTTTAGCTAGGCCAGGGTGTGATAGGTGGGTGGGCAATCTATGTTTGATTTTCTATGTTTTGGCCGGGTATGGTTTCCAATCAGAGGCAGGTGTCTTTCGTTGTCTCTGATTGGAAGCCATACTTAGGCAGCCTGTTTTTCCTTTGTCCTTGTGGGTAGTTATTTTCTGTTTAGTTCGTGAAACCTGACAGAACTGTTCTGCTGTCGTTTTGTTTGATTGTCAGAGTGTTCTGAGTAAAATAAATACAAGATGAACATCTTCCACGCTGCACCTTGGTCTACTCCTTTTCACAGCTGTGACAGATTATCTGTTATCAATCGATGGTCAAGGTATTGATTATCTGTTATCAATTGATGGTCAAGGTATTGATTGTCTGTTATCAATAGATGGTCAAGGTATTGATTATCTGTTATTAATTGATGGTGAAGGTATTGATTATCTGCTATTAATTGATGGTCAAGGTATTGATTATCTGTTATCAATCGATGGTGAAGGTATTGATTATCTGCTATTAATTGATGGTCAAGGTATTGATTATCTGTTATCAATAGATGGTCAAGGTATTGATTATCTGTTATCAATAGATGGTAATGGTATTGATTATCTGTTATTAATTGATGGTCAAGGTATTGATTATCTGTTATTAATTGATGGTCAAGGTATTGATTATCTGTTATCAATAGATGGACAAGGTATTGATTATCTGTTATCAATAGATGGTCAAGGTATTGATTATCTGTTATCAATAGATGGTCAAGGTATTGATTATCTGTTATCAATAGATGGTCAAGGTATTGATTATCTGTTATTAATTGATGGTCAAGGTATTGATTATCTGTTATCAATAGATGGTCAAGGTATTGCCAACTGCCTGTCCAAAAGGCCACGGTCGGTAGGAGCATAAAAACACATGTGAAGGACTACAACCTGAGGAGACGAGGTTTGTCCTCACAGCTCCTACAGGCCCTGGTGTATGAGGATGCAGTGCAGGTGGACAGCACTGATTGGTCCTGGAGAGCAGGAGGAGCAGAGGATGATGGGGAGGTGCACCTCAAGATAAGGCTCTTGGTGCTCTTTGTGAAGAGAAGCGGTAGATTGAGGATGATGTCTTCACTGCCAAGATGTTCTACTCACATGAGCAGGAAATGATCGTGGAGGCCTTACAACATTACACAGAGCAGGAACTGATCGTGGAGGCTTTACAACATTACACAGAGCAGGAACTGATCGTGGAGGCCTTACAACATTACACAGAGCAGGAACTGATCGTGGAAGCCTTAAAACATTACACAGAGCAGGAACTGATCGTGGAGGCCTTACAACATTACACAGAGCAGGAACTGATCGTGGAAGCCTTAAAACATTACACAGAGCAGGAACTGATCGTGGAGGCCTTACAACATTACACAGAGCAGGAACTGATCGTGGAGGCCTTACAACATTACACAGAGCAGGAACTGATCGTGGAGGCCTTACAACATTACACAGAGCAGGAACTGATCGTGGAGGCCTTACAACATTACACAGAGCAGGAACTGATCGTGGAGGCCTTACAACATTACACAGAGCAAGATGGATGTTGTCTTGGGGAAAGAGCTGTCCTTGCTGGAAAGCTTGATGAGCTACAGCACGCAGAAGGACAATGTGAATCGTTCAGAAGGGCTTTTATTGAGGGCAGAAACTATGAAGAGGAGGAGGATGACTATTATGATGTCAACGATGACGATGACAACGATGGTGATATTGATGGAGGAACAGATGAATGAGGCTGAGGGTGATGACTACAACAACGATGGTGATATTGATGGAGGAACAGATGAATGAGGCTGATGGTGATGACTACAACAACGATGGTGATATTGATGGAGGAACAGATGAATGAGGCTGAGGGTGATGACTACAACAACGATGGTGATATTGATGGAGGAACAGATGAATGAGGCTGAGGGTGATGACTACAACAACGATGGTGATATTGATGGAGGAACAGATGAATGAGGCTGATGGTGATGACTACAACAACGATGGTGATATTGATGGAGGAACAGATGAATGAGGCTGAGGGTGATGACTACAACAACGATGGTGATATTGATGGAGGAACAGATGAATGAGGCTGATGGTGTGTTGTTTTTAACATGTCCATTCTGTTTTAATTGTTGTCATTGTATTCCTGCCCTTTGTTTATAATGGTATGTTTTATTGCTCTTTTGGGGTTGAAAGAAGCACATTTCTGTTTAATTGTTAGATGTGATACAGGCCAGTGTTGCATGTCATTTACTATTTATGTGATGGTGAGGAGAACCTGACTTGAGCCTGATATACCCCAAGAGTCTAATGGAATAGACAGGTTTGCTTCCTCTAAAGTATTGTCTTTTTATTGACCTGTTAGTTGTGGAGTTTGTAAATATATTTTATTTAACCTTTATTTAACTAGGTAAGTCCATTTAGATTAGTGTGTAAATATTGTCATGTGAATATCTAGATCACCATCATCAATGTAGATTATTGTGTAAATATTGTCATGTGAATATCTAGACCACCATCATCAATGTAGATTATTGTGTAAATATTGTCATGTGAATATCTAGATCACCATCATCAATGTAGATTATTGTGTAAATATTGTCATGTGAATATCTAGATCACCATTGTAATCTTTAAATAAATTAATAACTTCTGCAGCTGATCCTGCCTGGCTCCTCCCGCAAAATGTAACCGTCCAATAATGGAATTAGTAACTAAGGATTGTAGCTTTAAGTTTTCAGTATGTAGCCTACAGAGAAACACATTCAGAGATCAAGCCTTGTCATTTCAGATAAATTAACTTTGCAGGAGAGGGGAGACTGGAGGCCGTGGTGGGGTCAAAGTAGCACATTTAATAAATAATTATTCTAAACAAAAACATTGTTTCTATTGAACATGCCATACTAATAAAGGCATTATAATCTATTATATGAAGAGAGCCTTGGTCCTCCTTTCTTTCTGATGACCTACTCACCCCTTTTACCAAAGAGCACCTTCTGTCTACCAACATTTACTATTGTGGACCTTAGTAGCGCTTCCCTTCCTCCTCTTTCTACTAAACCACAAAGGGGTTAGAACTACAATTCCGGCGCCATTTCCGGTTGCCGTCGCTGGACGCGATGCAACGTGAAACAGGGAGTTGTAGTTCTTCACAGAAAGCCCAGAAGTATTCAAACCATTACAGTTTTACATTTATATTTGAGTCATTTAGCAGATGCTCTTATCCAGAGCGACTTACAGTAGTGAATGCATACATTTCATACATTTTTATTTTCCCGTACTGGGAAAAAAATGACACACAGTTCCTCAGCACTGGAACATTTTGGAATCACAGTCATGAAACCCCCCTTAAACATATGACACAATGTTCTCACTATAACTGAGGACTCTTACAGTGGTGGACTTTATGTTAATAAATAGGTCTCAAATCAAATCAAAGTTTATTTGTCACATGTGCCGAATGTGCGAAAAAAAGGTATGTGTGTGTGTGTGTGTGTGTGTGTGTGTGTGTGTGTGTGTGTGTGTGTGTGTGTGTGTGTGTGTGTGTGTGTGTGTGTGTGTGTAGGTAAGTAAAGAAATAAAACAACAGTAAAAATACATTTGAAAATAAGAGTAGCAAGGCTATTTAAAGACATCGGTTAGTCAGGCTTAAGAGTTGTGAACTACAAATATGGTGTCTTTTTGTAGTTTTCTTCCTAACTCTAACCCTAGCTCAGTTGATCTGCTTTATCAATGGTGCTACATTCAGCCCCTCCAAAATGCCTTAATTCATCTGATGCATCCCTTACGCAGATCCACTGACGTCCGAATCACTATTTCAATTTGTCTACAGACTCAATAGTATTTGCATTTCAAAATGCAGTATTCTCATTCATTTTGATAATTCTTTCTCATTAAGGGACATTCACTAAGAGGATGTGTTCAGACCAATGTGCTGCTTTAACATTTTAACACTGAGCCATGTGACTATACAGTAGCCTACATCTATAGTCTACTGTAAAATCATATGCTGCTTTAGGCTAAATACTATAGTTTTCTGTGTGTTTCAATAGGACAAATGGAAAGAGGTCCTACTGTATTCTAGATGGTGGTGTAGAGTATCTACAATGTTACCCTCCCTAAATAATGGTGGTGTAGAGTATCTACAATGTGACCTCCCTAAGTAATGGTGGTGCAGAGTATCTACAATGTGACCTCCCTAAATAATGGTGGTGTAGTGTATCTACAATGTGACCTCCCTAAATAATGGTGGTGTAGAGTATCTACAATGTGACCTCCCTAAATAATGGTGGTGTAGTGTATCTACAATGTGACCTCCCTAAATAATGGTGGTGTAGTGTATCTACAATGTGACCTCCCTAAATAATGGTGGTGTAGAGTATCTACAATGTGACCTCCCTAAATAATGGTGGTGTAGTGTATCTACAATGTGACCTCCCTAAATAACGGTGGTGTAGTGAATCTACAATGTGACCTCCCTAAATAATGGTGGTGTAGAGTATCTACAATGTGACCTCCCTAAGTAATGGTGGTGTAGAGTATCTACAATGTGACCTCCCTAAATAATGGTGGTGTAGTGTATCTACAATGTGACCTCCCTAAGTAATGGTGGTGTAGAGTATCTACAATGTGACCTCCCTAAATAATGGTGGTGTAGTGTATCTACAATGTGACCTCCCTAAATAATGGTGGTGTAGTGTATCTACAATGTGACCTCCCTAAATAATGGTGGTGTAGAGTATCTACAATGTGACCTCCCTAAATAATGGTGGTGTAGAGTATCTACAATGTGACCTCCCTAAATAATGGTGGTGTAGTGTATCTACAATGTGACCTCCCTAAATAATGGTGGTGTAGTGTATCTACAATGTGACCCCCCTAAATAATGGTGGTGTAGAGTATCTACAATGTGACCTCCCTAAATAATGCACAAGTTACATTTTACCTTCATTCATGAGGAGAGAATGTAGGAGACTAATAAAGCAGGCAGAGGACCATTTAGTGGTGCTGAAATGTAAAGCTGCAACCGCAGCGCAATCAATAGGAGGTGAACAGCACCTGGTGCTGAAAATATAGCAGCACAATCAATAGGAGGTGAACAGCACCTGGTGATGAAAATATAGCAGCACAATCAATAGGAGGTGAACAGCACCTGGTGCTGAAAATATAGCAGCACAATCAATAGGAGGTGAACAGCGCCTGGTGCTGAAAATATAGCAGCACAATCAATAGGAGGTGAACAGCACCTGGTGCTGAAAATATAGTTAACTTGTGATGCAAGTGTTGCACAGCAACAGATGGAGAAAACCTACACCAGTCGAGTAATTAATTTCAACAATACTCTTCATTTTAATTTGACTTTAAAAACAACAAGAGGCCTTAATTGGAGTCTATTTCTTCAGAGTGAAGGTCCATATAAATAACTTAACTGTCTGAGCTAGGCTGTGTGGGGGCGAAGGCCCATATAAATAACTTAACTGTCTGAGCTAGGCTGTGTGGGGGCGAAGGCCCATATAAATAACTTAACTGTCTGAGCTAGGCTGTGTGGGGGCGAAGGCCCATATAAATAACTTAACTGTCTGAGCTAGGCTGTGTGGGGGCGAAGGCCCATATAAAATAACTTAACTGGCTGAGCTAGGCTATGTGGCTTAACAGCATCTTTCACAAGACAACAGCATGGCCTAATAAAAGAGGGATTTGTATTTATTTATTAGGCCGACTTACAACTGCAACATGGCCAAAAAGGCAGCATCCTACATAAAACAATAATATAAGAAAAAAAGGTGATGTCTGTGTCTGAGTGTCTGTAGCCCTGTATCAGGAGTCTGGGATAACCTGCTCCTGTAACGACAAAACAAACAGAAAATACTGTCAGCATGAGACCTAAAATAGCCATTGATAAGCACTAATAATCACAATAATAATAATAACAATAATAACAATTATAATAAAAATAATAATAATTACAATAATGTTAGTAGCCTATATGACTATTTATTAAATACTAAGTGATTTACTTAATGGGAAAAGTTGCATTTCCCCTCGGACACGATCTTGTGGATGTCAGGTGAGAGGGATGTGATGTTGATGTCCAGGCAGTCCTCGGTTGCCTTATGTGAAAGTCGGTTCCTGTCGTGAGTCGATTGCATTCATAGAGGAAAAGGAGGACTCACAGGTGTAAGTTGATCCAAACATTGTTAGCACATAAAAGGAATTCCTCCATTTCCAAAATACGAAGGTGGTCAGCTGCTGCCCTCATTGGGTATAGCGAGCACCATCCCCCTCTCTCTCCCTCCATCCCCCTCTCTCTCCCTCCATCCCCCTCTCTTACACCCAGGTTCTGTTATCTCAGGTCATAAATTCCTGGAGGAGACTCTCTCCCTCGTGCAGTATAGAGAGAGGGTTTCACACTCTGATGGATGAGACAATGCAAGCCATTCATTTGTGGGGTGGTGTGTCCTTCCAGGAGAACGTACCCGGCGGTGTGTCCTTCCAGGAGAACGTCCCCGGAGGTGTGTCCTTCCAGGGGAACGTCCCCGGTGGTGTGTCCTTCCAGGGGAACGTCCCCGGTGATGTGTCCTTCCAGGGGAACGTCCCCGGTGGTGTGTCCTTCCAGGGGAATCAGTGCCAGTAGCTCTTCTTTAAAGTCATTTCCATGAAAATAACAGACATATACACACAACTGTGCTACATGGGAAATGAACAAAAAGTTATAATTGAATAGAGATATTGGTGATTTTATGAACTTAATCAGATCTAAATAATTTTATTGTCACTCAATGTACTATATACTAATCAAATGTGTTAAACATGTTGTTTAATTTGTAGTGTAGGCGTATTAATTTTGCTAATATTATATGCTAATTATGTTCTGGGCCGCCAACTTTAACTCTGAAAAAAATTCTGCCGATGTCACGTCCTGACCATAGAAAGCTGTTATTTTCTATGGTAGAGTAGGTCAGGGCGTGACAGGGGGTTTTTCTAGTTTAGTTTTTCTATGTTGTTTTCTAGTTTTGTATTTCTATGTTTGGTTTTGTTTGGGATGAACTCCAATTAGAGGCAGCTGGTCTCTAATTGGAGATCATACTTAAATAGGTGTTTTTCCCACCTGAGTTTGTGGGAGATTGTTTTTGAGTAGTGTATGTTTCACCTCTGCATCACGGTTTGTTGTTTTTTTTGTTCTTTAGTTTATGTGTATGTATTGCATAGTTTCACAGTTCAATAAAATATGTGGAACGATAATCACGCTGCACTTTGGTCCGCTCCTCTCTAAGACAAACATGACAGAATCTCCCACCACCAAAAGACCAAGCAACGTGATATGGACCTGTGGACTATTGTGGAGATTAGGAGGAGTATATCCAGGGCTTTGGAGGAATTAGGGGCAGGAGAAAAGCGCCTCCCATGAGAACAGGTGGAGGCAGCGAGAGCGCGGCAACAAGGGAAGCACGAGAGGCAGACCCCCCCCAAAAAATTGGGGGGGGCACACGGGGAGATTGGCACAGTCAGGTTGGAGACCTGAGCCAGCTCCTCATGCTTACCGTGGGGAGCGAGTGACTGAGCAAGCACCGTGTTATGCGGTGATGCGCACTGTGTCGCCAGTGTGCATTCACAGCCCGGTGAGCTCTGTGCCTGCCCCACGTACCAGGCCTCCAGTGAGTCTATCCAGCCTGGTACGCCCTGTTCCTGCTCCTCGCACTTGCCCTGAGGTGCGTGTCACCAGTCGGGCGCCACCTGTTCCAGCCCCACGCATCAGGTCTCTAGTGCGCCTGCCCAGTCCGGTGTGTCTTGTTCCTGCTCCTCGCCCTGAGGTGTGTGTTACCAGTCTGGCGCCACCTGTGCCAGCCCCACGCATGAGGCCTCCAGTACGCCTTCCCAGTACAGAGCTTCCGGCAACGTCCCCCAGTCCGGAGCCTCCAGCGATATCCCCCAGTCCGGTGAGACCTGTTCCGGCTCCACGTAAAAAGCCTCCAGTGATGATCCATGGTCCGAAGCCTCCAATGATGATCCATGGCACGAAGCCTCCAGTGATGATCCATGGCACGAAGCCTCCAGTGATGATCCATGGCCCGGAGTCTCCAGTGATAATCCATGGCAAGAAGCCTGTAGGGATGATCCATGGCCCGGAGCCTCCAGTGATGATCCATGGCACGAAGACTCCAGTGATGATCCATGGCACGGAGCCACCAGTGGTGATCCACGGCACGGAGCCTGCAATGATGATCCACGGCGCGGAGCCTGCAGCGACGGCCCGCAGTCCGGAACCTCCTGAGACGGCCCGCTGTCCAGTGTCTTCAGTGACGGTCCGCAGTCCAGAACCTCCGGTGATGATCCAAGGTCCGGTGACACAAAAGCAGAGGGATCAGCGGGCGGAGAGGGGGTTACGCCCCGAACCGGAGCCGCCGCCACTGCTGGAGGATCCGCGGGATGAGAAGGTTCTGCATAATGCATCAGAGCCACCATAGACATTAGTCACCCTCCCTAACCCTCCCTTTTTTAAAGTTTTTTTAGTTTAGGTGCATCCGGAGTCCGCACCTTTGGGGGGGGGGTACTGTCACGTCCTGACCATAGAAAGCTGTTATTTTCTATGGTAGAGTAGGTCAGGGCGTGACAGTGGGGTTTTCTAGTTTAGTTTTTCTATGTTGTTTTCTAGTTTTGTATTTCTATGTTGGGTTTTGTTTGGGATGATCTCCAATTAATGGCAGCTGGTCATCGTTGTCTCTAATTGGAGATCATACTTAAGCAGGTGTTTTTCCCACCTGGGTTTGTGGGAGATTGTTTTTGAGTAGTGTATGTTTTACCTCTGCATCACGGTTTGTTGTTTTTTTGTTCTTTAGTTTATGTGTATGTATTGCATAGTTTCACAGTTCAATAAAATATGTGGAACGATAATCACGCTGCACTTTGGTCCGCTCCTCTCTATGACAACCGTGACACCCGAAGCCAAATCTAGTTGACAAACCCTGTTTTATAGTATGTCATGGCCTTTTCTGGCCAACTGCTGTTATGTTTATGATATATTATGGTGTTGTGTCACTAGACTTTGACCAGATATTATTGCATCCAAAGATCAACTGTACCTAGAACATAGATACAGAGCCACTTGTTATCAGGAAGCTGCTCTCTCAGAACAACGGAAAATATCTCAATGACTTGACATGTTCTGGTTGTGAATTCAGGCGACAAGGTAAGAATCTTCCCAGTGATTATTGTAAAGTGTGTAGAGAAATTAAATGTATGGTGTTATTTTAGTATAGTGACTGACAGTAAAACACTCAGATCTAAAAGTCCATTTCACCTGGGACAGTTATGTGACAGTTCAATCATACAAAATGGCGCTAACTGGGCGTAGGCAAGTCAAATTCAAAAACATATTGTTCATATATTCGTATATTGTGGTTATTTTACAATTTGTATTTTTTTATGTATAAGTTGTAAATCGTCTTTCAAAATATCGTAAAATTTGTTTTCTAAATTACAATGAGCTCCTCTTTCCTGTGTAATTTGGTTTGAAACCACTGAACATACTTTTCTTAACATTGTTATTATGAACT
This sequence comes from Salmo trutta, assembly GCF_901001165.1. Taxonomy (NCBI): domain Eukaryota; kingdom Metazoa; phylum Chordata; class Actinopteri; order Salmoniformes; family Salmonidae; genus Salmo; species Salmo trutta. Next base: position 2,847,998 of record NW_021822911.1, on the reverse strand, counting down.
GAATTCAGTAACAGCATAATAATATCACACCTGTTGAACAAAGCAACACACTAGAATGAGAGAAATTATTAAAAGAGAAAGTGACTTATTAATATTATATTGTTGTTATTATTATTATTATTATTATTATTATTAGTTAAACTACATGGAGATGAGGTGAAAAATATCAGTCACGATTACATGTTCATGTGATGCTTTAAATCACCTGACTGTTGGGATGTATCTGTTAGGAAATGTTTTATTTCTAAGAGATAATGAATAAAATACAACAATTGACATTCAATAATTAGTTGTCACTGTGTTAACCACAACCAACATGCTGGATCTCTGTTTAGTTGTCACTGTGTTGACCACAACCAACATGCTGGATCTCTGTTTAGTTGTCTCTGTGTTAACCACAACCAACATGCTGGATCTCTGTTTAGTTGTCACTGTGTTAACCACAACCAACATGCTGGATCTCTGTTTAGTTGTCACTGTGTTAACCACAACCAACATGCTGGATCTCTGTTTAGTTGTCACTGTGTTAACCACAACCAACATGCTGGATCTCTGTTTAGTTGTCACTGTGTTGACCACAACCAACATGCTGGATATCTGTTTAGTTGTCACTGTGTTGACCACAACCAACATGCTGGATCTCTGTTTAGTTGTCTCTGTGTTAACCACAACCAACATGCTGGATCTCTGTTTAGTTGTCACTGTGTTAACCACAACCAACATGCTGGATCTCTGTTTAGTTGTCACTGTGTTAACCACAACCAACATGCTGGATCTCTGTTTAGTTGTCACTGTGTTAACCACAACCAACATGCTGGATCTCTGTTTAGTTGTCACTGTGTTAACCACAACCAACATGCTGGATCTCTGTTTAGTTGTCACTGTGTTGACCACAACCAACATGATGGATATCTGTTTAGTTGTCACTGTGTTAACCACAACCAACATGCTGGATCTCTGTTTAGTTGTCACTGTGTTAACCACAACCAACATGCTGGATCTCTGTTTAGTTGTCACTGTGTTGACCACAACCAACATGCTGGATATCTGTTTAGTTGTCACTGTGTTGACCACAACCAACATGCTGGATCTCTGTTTAGTTGTCTCTGTGTTAACCACAACCAACATGCTGGATCTCTGTTTAGTTGTCACTGTGTTAACCACAACCAACATGCTGGATCTCTGTTTAGTTGTCACTGTGTTAACCACAACCAACATGCTGGATCTCTGTTTAGTTGTCACTGTGTTGACCACAACCAACATGATGGATATCTGTTTAGTTGTCACTGTGTTAACCACAACCAACATGCTGGATATCTGTTTACAGGGGTCAGTGCTCTAAAATGAGTCTCTCTGGGGAGAGAGAGGAGGGGGGCCCTGCCTCTAAAATGAGTCTCTCTGGGGAGAGAGCGGAGGGGGGCCCTGCCTCTAAAATGAGTCTCTCTGGGGAGAGAGAGGAGGGGGGCCCTGCCTCTAAAATGCGTCTCTCTGGGGAGAGAGAGGAGTGGGGCCCTGCCTCTAAAATGCATCTCTCTGGGAAGAGAGAGGAGGGGGGCCCTACCTCTAAAATGAGTCTCTCTGGGGAGAGAGGAGGGGGAACAATTGACCTTCAATAATTAGTTGTCACTGTGTTAATAACAACCAACATGCTGGATCTCTGTTTAGTTGTTACTGTGTTAACCACAACCAACATGCTGGATCTCTGTTTAGTTGTCACTGTGTTAACCAACATGCTGGATCTCTGTTTAGTTGTCACTGTGTTGACCACAACCAACATGCTGGATCTCTGTTTAGGACGTCACTGTGTTGACCACAACCAACATGCTGGATCTCTGTTTAGTTGTCACTGTGTTAACCACAACCAACATGCTGGATCTCTGTTTAGTTGTTACTGTGTTAACCACAACCAACATGCTGGATCTCTGTTTAGTTGTTACTGTGTTAACCACAACCAACATGCTGGATCTCTGTTTACAGGGGTCAGTGCTCTAAAATGAGTCTCTCTAGGGAGAGAGAGGAGGGGGTCCCTGCCTCTAAAATGAGTCTCTCTAGGGAGAGAGAGGAGGGGGTCCCTGCCTCTAAAATGAGTCTCTCTGGGGAGAGAGAGGAGGGGGGCCCTGCCTCCAAAATGCATCTCTCTGGGGGACATGACACCAAAGCTAAGAGGTGAGATAACAATTTTATGAATAATTGATTAAGTTTATTTCCTAAATAAATAGCTATCTTAAGGTGAATGCACTTACTGTAAATCTCTCTGGATAAGAGCATCTGCTAAATCAGGGGTTCTCAATCCGGGGTCTGTGGAGGTACTGCAGGGGTTCTGCAGGAAGCGTGGGGAGTGGTGGTATATCCAGGGAGAAAACTAAACTTATATTCTGAAATATCATTGTGGTCTTATGTTCCCATCTATTGGAATTATTTAGCAACTGCAGTAGTGCTGAAAAAAATTGTTATTCCTTACTAAAGTAGTAATTACTGAGAATTACTAGTTAATTTTATCACTTACAATCATAAAATAACAACTTTTACCATAACAAACAATTAAACTGACATAAACCAAAATCACTATATATGTAGTTATTTAGTTAATTACCAAATTGAGCCGGTCGGTCACATTTGAGAGTGAGGGAGATGTATAGCATTTTGCATAAAAAAACATGATTTTTGTCTCTCTGAAATGAAACCATCAAGTGATAGATTTTAAACAAATCCTTGTCTGTGAGAGATGTAATAATTAATACATAATTTCTTTAAACAATAAAAGCTCATTTCCGTAAAGTGATATGTTGCGTTTTGGAACTCTTCTTATGTTTCCCATCTGAGATCAGAGTAGATGAGAGATGTAATGTTTGTCTCTGTTGTGTTGAAGACCAATCAAGCAGGAGAGACCAGCCTCCCCTGTACCCAGCTGTGTGTCCATGAAGAGTGACTGGTCCATGTGTACACCTATACACTTTAGAGAGGGAGACTTTTCTACTGAACAAAGGTAAGAAGAACTCATGGGTCATGGTCAGTGAGTTAAACAACACTGTCTCTAGTCATTTCTCCTCTCCCATTTTCACATTTCTTTTGGTTGTTTTCATAATCCATAGGCTAATCCTTTAGTCCATTTTCATAGTCCTAAAACAATATTAAACAAACACATCGTTCCCTCCACATCGTTCCCTGTGTGTGTGTGTGTGTGTGTGTGTGTGTGTGTGTGTGTGTGTGTGTGTGTGTGTGTGTGTGTGTGTGTGTGTGTGTGTGTGTGTGTGTGTGTGTGTGTGTGTGTGTGTGTGTGTGTGTGTGTGAACTGTAATCTCATGTTTTGTCCACAGAAACCAACAGGAGAGATCAGAGTCAGAGATTCTCAGTGGTCAGTCTTCCCAGAGTCATCAAACAGACCTGGACTCTATATTCAGTGTATGTGATCCTGTTATGAACATTTGTTTTTGTTTTCCTCAAGTAAAGTTGATCTGTCAATTATTCATTATTGTGTTAATGAGAAAGCATTTCTTCTCTTGCTTAACTTATTTACTTGATATATTTTAGTTGCTTGAAGAGAAAATTATGACATTTGTGAAGAACGAGCTGAAGATGTTCAAGAGGATTCTTAGTCCTGAACTCCCAGAAGGCTTTGAGAGTCAGAAGCAGGATAAGGAAGTGGTGGATGCTGAAGATGAGAAGCAGGAGAGCAGTGCCAGAGAGGGGGCTCTGAAGATCACACTGCACATCCTGAGGAAAATGAACCAGAAGGAGCTCGTTGACACACTGGAGAAAAGTAAGATCTGTCTGCCTCGTGTTGAATGCTGTTTTATAACATTTAAAAGCTGTAGCTAAAGTACAGCTAAAGTAGCTGTGTAACTCAATGATATTATAGCAGCCTTAACACAACACCTAGTGACCTCATAAAGTAGCAGAAGGGATGTGTTGTGGTGATTAATTTAGAGAGAGAGAGACAACATTAATAATACCATCAATAATACCAATAATAATATAATCAGTCACACCAGTCTGTAATGTAATATGAAAACATTTACACGTTTATACTGTCAGTTAAGAGAATAATTGTTATAATGTAAAACTTTATAACAGTCCTACAATACTGTAGGCATTAAAACAGACGTAATATTAATATCCTCTGTGTTATTTCTTCATTTAGATGAGCTTGCTGTGATTTGCCAACGTGAACTCAAATCTAATCTAAAGAAGAAGTTTCAATGTGTATTTGAGGGGATCGCTAAACAAGGAAACCCAACACTTCTCAATAAGATCTACACAGAGCTCTACATCACAGAGGGTGGAACAGGAGAGGTCAATAATGAACATGAGCTGAGACAGATTGAGACAACAACCAGGAAACAAGCAAGACCAGAGACTGCAATCAAATGTAACGACATCTTCAAACCCTTAACTGGACAAGACAAACTTATCAGAACTGTACTGACAAAGGGAGTTGCTGGCATTGGAAAAACAGTCTCTGTGCAGAAGTTCATTCTGGACTGGGCTGAAGGAAAAGCAAATCAGGATGTTCAATTTGTATTTTCATTCCCTTTCCGGGAGCTGAATTTGATGAAAGGGGAAAACACTTTCATTGAACTTCTCAATCACTTCTCAATGGAAACCAAACAATCAAGAATCTCCAACTACGACAAGTACAAAGTTCTGTTCATCTTTGATGGTCTGGATGAGTGCCGACTGCCCCTAGACTTCCAGAAGAACAAGATCTGTTGGGACGTCACAGAGTCAACCTCAGTAGATGTTCTGCTGACAAATCTCATCAAGGGAAATCTGCTTCCCTCTGCTCTCCTCTGGATAACTACCCGACCTGCAGCAGCCAATAAGATCCCTTCAGGGTGTGTTGACCAGGTGACAGAGGTACGAGGGTTCAATGACCCACAGAAGGAGGAGTACTTCAGGAAGAGATTCGGTGATGAGGACCTGGCCAGCAGAATCATCTCACACATAAAGACATCAAGGAGCCTCCACATCATGTGCCACATTCCAGTCTTCTGTTGGATTTCTGCAACAGTCCTTGAACACATGCTGAAACATAAGAGAGAAGAGATGCCCAAGACTCTGACTGAGATGTACACACACCTTGTGGAGTTTTATACCAAACAGAAGAATGAAAAGTATCTTGGGAAAGAAGAGATAGGTCCACACTGGAATAAAGAGAGCATTCTGTCACTAGGAAAACTGGCTTTTCAACAGCTTGTGAATGGCAATCTGATTTTCTATGAAGAAGACCTGAAAGAGGCTGGCATTGATGTCAATGAAGCCTCAGTGTACTCAGGATTGTGCACACAGCTCTTTAAAGAGGAATGTGTGCTGTACCAAGACAAGGTGTACTGCTTTGTTCATCTGAGCATTCAGGAGTTTCTGGCTGCTGTATATGTGTTCCTCTCATTCATCAACAACAATGAGAATCTAATGGACAAACCACAATCAACGTCCAGGAACCTTTCTGTGAGGATCAGACAAAGGATCAGACACAGGCGTAAAGTTACTTTCTACAAGAGTGCTGTGGATAAAGCCTTACACAGTGAGACGGGAAACCTGGACCTTTTCCTCCGCTTCCTTCTGGGCCTCTCACTGGAGTCCAATCAGAAGCACTTACAGGGTCTACTGACAAAGACAAGAAGCAGCTCACAGAGCCATGAAGAAACAGTCAAGTACATCAAGGAGAAGATCAGGGAGAATCCTTCTCCAGAGAGGAGCATCAATCTGTTCCACTGTCTGAATGAACTGAATGACCATTCTCTAGTGGAGGAGATCCAAAGCTTCCTGAGCTCAGGAAGTCTCTCAAAACCCAACCTGTCACCTGCACAGTGGTCAGCTCTGGTCTTTGTGTTGCTGACTTCAGAAAAGGAGCTGGATGTGTTTGACCTGAAGAAATACTCCAGATCAGAGGAAGGTCTTCTGAGGCTGCTGCCAGTGGTCAAAGCCTCCAGAGCTGTTCTGTGAGTAAATAAAATGACATATAAAAACTAATCATCAGGAAGAAATATTCAGTTTAGGAAAAATATGCATTATAATATGTGTTTAATATTATATTGAAAACATTGAATAAATGCATTGATTTTCACATTAGTATAACAATATGACCATACAACTCTAGGAGACAGAAGAAGAATCTATATGTTGTTTGAGAGAATAAACCAAATGCATCTGCCATAGTGTGCTTCTACACTAATCGTTAAATGAGCAGTGTGTTTGTGAAGTCATGATGATCTCTTTGCAGGCTGTCAGGCTGTCTAGTCACAGAGGAAGGCTGTGCTTCTCTGGCCTCAGCTCTGACGTCAAACCCCTCACACCTGAGAGAGCTGGACCTGAGCTACAATGACCTGAAGGATTCAGGAGTGAAGCTGCTCTCTGCTGTACTGGAGGATCCCCACTGTAAACTGGAGACTCTGAGGTCAGTATTATCAGATATGAAAGTACTTTATGCATGTAGTTCTCCCATTTGAAGAAGTCTAAATTATTCGGACATATTACTTATAGTGTATTAAAGTAGTCATAAGTTTAGCACGTTGTCCCATATTCCATGCCTGCTGTCACGTTTCTCTAAGACAGAACCCAGAAGCAGACCAGGACAAGGTGAGTAAAATGAAGGTGAGTATTTATTGGTGGTCTTGATGTGTAATTTGAGTGATCCAGGAGACGAAGCGGCAGCGGAGGTGAGTTGATGAGAGTAGATGGCGTCACTGTATCCACCGACGGCCAGGCAAGGGAGTTGAATGTTCCGGGAGAATGACTGTAGACAGAGTAAACGGGAGTGAGTAACCAGTAACAAGAATAAAACAACAAAACTAACTCTGGTAACATGAGGCTGATACGCTGACACAACATACAGTTCGTTGCTAACGATCCGGCAGGGAATGGATGTCAGGGCTTATGAAGAGGTGATGATCAGGACCAGGTGTGCAGAAGGTTGATGAGATGCAGGTGCGGGTAATCACTAGGACTCCCGCCTAACTTCGTCGCCTGGCAACCAGACAGGTTTCTGAACACACCCTTAGACACCAAACAAGGCAGAAACAGACTCAGGAAGCGGGATTCCTGACACCTGCAGTGATTACATCAAGCTTGTGATTCTACTAACTTGTTGAATTCATTTGCAGTTTGTCTTGGTTGTGTTTTGGATGATGTTTTTCCTAATAGATACTGAATAGTAAATAATGTCCTGTCATTTTGGAGTCACTTCACTTGTATTGTCAGTAAGAATAGAAGATGTTTCTGAACACTTCTACATTCATGTGGATGCTGCCATGATTATGAATAATAATGAATGAATCATGAATGATGATAAATGAGAAACGGAGGCACAAAGATCAAACCACCTCTGTTATTGGTAATGGTGAGGTTAGCATGTTTTGTTGTAGCCTCTGTTATTGGTAATGGTGAGAGGTTAGCATGTTTTGTTGTAGTATCTGTTATTGGTAATGGTGAGAGGTTAGCATGTTTTGTTGTAGTCTCTGTTATTGGTAATGGGGAGAGGTTAGCATGTTTTGTTGTAGTCTCTGTTATTGGTAATGGGGAGAGGTTAGCATGTTTTGTTGTATCCTCTGTTATTGATAATGGTGAGAGGTTAGCATGTTTTGTTGTAGTCTCTGTTATTGATAATGGTGAGAGGTTAGCATGTTTTGTTGTAGCCTCTGTTATTGGTAATGGTGAGAGGTTAGCATGTTTTGTTGTAGCCTCTGTTATTGGTAATGGTGAGAGGTTAGCATGTTTTGTTGTAGCCTCTGTTATTGGTAATGGTGAGAGATTAGCATGTTTTGTTGTAGGCTCTGTTATTGGTAATGGTGAGAGGTTAGCATGTTTTGTTGTAGCCTCTGTTATTGATAATGGTGAGAGGTTAGCATGTTTTGTTGTAGCCTCTGTTATTGGTAATGGTGAGAGATTAGCATGTTTTGTTGTAGCCTCTTGTTATTGGTAATGGTGAGAGGTTAGCATGTTTTGTTGTATCCTCTGTTATTGGTAATGGTGAGAGGTTAGCATGTTTTGTTGTATCCTCTGTTATTGGTAATGGTGAGAGGTTAGCATGTTTTGTTGTAGTCTCTTATTGGTAATGGTGAGAGGTTAGCATGTTTTGTTGTAGTCTCTGTTATTGGTAATGGTGATAGATTAGCATGTTTTCTTGTAGCCTCTGTTATTGGTAATGGTGAGAGGTTAGCATGTTTTGTTGTAGTCTCTTATTGGTAATGGTGAGAGGTTAGCATGTTTTGTTGTAGTCTCTGTTATTGGTAATGGGGATAGATTAGCATGTTTTCTTGTAGCCTCTGTTATTGGTAATGGTGAGAGGTTAGCATGTTTTTTTGTAGTCTCTTATTGGTAATGGTGAGAGGTTAGCATGTTTTGTTGTAGCCTCTTATTGGTAATGGTGAGAGGTTAGCATGTTTTGTTGTAGTCTCTTATTGGTAATGGTGAGAGGTTAGTATGTTTTGTTGTATCCTCTGTTATTGGTAATGGTGAGAGGTTAGCATGTTTTGTTGTAGCCCCTGTTATTGGTAATGGTGAGAGGTTAGCATGTTTTGTTGTAGTCTCTGTTATTGGTGATGGTGAGAGGTTAGCATGTTTTGTTGTAGCCTCTGTTATTGGTAATGGTGAGAGGTTAGCATGTTTTGTTGTAGCCTCTGTTATTGGTAATGGTAAGAGGTTAGCATGTTTTGTTGTAGGCTCTGTTATTGGTAATGGTGAGAGGTTAGCATGTTTTGTTGTAGCCTCTGTTATTGATAATGGTGAGAGGTTAGCATGTTTTGTTGTAGCCTCTTATTGGTAATGGTGAGAGGTTAGCATGTTTTGTTGTAGCCTCTTGTTATTGGTAATGGTGAGAGGTTAGCATGTTTTGTTGTATCCTCTGTTATTGGTAATGGTGAGAGGTTAGCATGTTTTGTTGTATCCTCTGTTATTGGTAATGGTGAGAGGTTAGCATGTTTTGTTGTAGTCTCTTATTGGTAATGGTGAGAGGTTAGCATGTTTTGTTGTAGTCTCTTATTGGTAATGGTGAGAGGTTAGCATGTTTTGTTGTAGCCTCTTATTGGTAATGGTGAGAGGTTAGCATGTTTTGTTGTAGCCTCTGTTATTGGTAATGGTGAGAGGTTAGCATGTTTTGTTGTATCCTCTGTTATTGGTAATGGTGAGAGATTAGCATGTTTTGTTGTATCCTCTGTTATTGGTAATGGTGAGAGGTTAGCATGTTTTGTTGTAGTCTCTTATTGGTAATGGTGAGAGGTTAGCATGTTTTGTTGTAGTCTCTGTTATTGGTAATGGTGAGAGATTAGCATGTTTTGTTGTAGTCTCTGTTATTGGTAATGGTGAGAGATTAGCATGTTTTGTTGTAGCCCCTGTTATTGGTAATGGTGAGAGGTTAGCATGTTTTGTTGTAGTCTCTGTTATTGGTGATGGTGAGAGGTTAGCATGTTTTGTTGTAGCCTCTGTTATTGGTAATGGTGAGAGGTTAGCATGTTTTGTTGTAGCCTCTGTTATTGGTAATGGTAAGAGGTTAGCATGTTTTGTTGTAGTCTCTGTTATTGGTAATGGTGAGAGGTTAGCATGTTTTGTTGTAGCCTCTGTTATTGGTAATGGTGAGAGGTTAGCATGTTTTGTTGTAGCCTCTGTTATTGGTAATGGTGAGAGGTTAGCATGTTTTGTAGCCTCTGTTATTGGTAATGGTGAGAGATTAGCATGTTTTGTTGTAGGCTCTGTTATTGGTAAAGGTGAGAGGTTAGCATGTTTTGTTGTGGCCTCTGTAACTTTCTCACTCATTATGATTCATTCATGATTCTTCTTAATCATGGCATCATCAGATTTTCGTTTTTAATTGTGAAACACATACAGTTGAAGTCGGAAGTGTACAGACACTTAGGTTGGAGTCATTAAAACGTGTTTTTGAACCTCTCCACAAATTTCTTGGTAACAAACTATATAGTTTTGGCAAGTCGGTTAGGACATCTACTTTGTGCATGACACAAGTAATTTTTGAAACAATTGTTTACAGACAGATTATTTCACTTATAATTCACTGTATCACAATTCCAGTGGGTCAGAAGTTTACATGCACTAAGTTGACTGTGCCTTTAAACAGCTTGGAAAATTCCAGAAAATGATGTCATGGCTTTAGAAGCATCGGATAGACTAATTGACATAATTTGGATGTATTTCAAGGCCTACCTTCAAACTCAGTGCCTCTTTGCTTGACATCATGGGAAAATGAAAAGGAATCAGCCAAAATCTCAGAAAAAAAAATTTGTAGACCTCCACAAGTCTGCTTCATCCTTGGGAGCAATTTCCAAATGCCTGAAGGTAACACATTCATCTGTTCAAACAATAGTACGCAAGTCTAAACACCATGGGACCACACTGCCGTCATACCATCCCAACTGTGAAGCACGGCGGTGGCAGCATCATGTTGTGGGGGTGCTTTGCTGCAGGAGGGACTGGTGCACTTCACAAAATAGATGGAATCATGAGGCAGGAAAATTGTGGATATATTGAAGCAACATCTCATGACATCAGTCAGGAAGTTAAGGCTTGGTCACAAATGGGTCTTCCAAATGGACAATGACCCCAAGCATACTTCCAAAGTGGTGGCAAAATGGATTAAGGACAACAAAGTCAAGGTATTGGAGTGGCCATAACAAAAGCCTGACCTCAATCCTATAGAACATTTGTGGCCAGAATTGAAAAGGCGTGTGTGAGCAAGGAGCCCTACAAACCTGATTCAGTTACACCAGCTCTGTCAGGAGGAATGGGCCAAAATTCATCCAACTTATTGTGGGAAGCTTGTGGAAAGCTACCCGAAACATTTAACCCAAGTTAAACAATTTAAAGGCAATGCTACCAAATACTAATTGAGTGTATGTAAACTTCTGACCCACTGGGAATGTGATGAAAGAAATAAAAGCTGAAATAAATCATTCTCTCTACTATTTTTCTGACATTTCACATTCTTAAAATAAAGTGGTGATCCTACTTGACCTAAGACAGGGAATTTTTACTAGGATTAAATGTCAGGAATTGAAAAAATTGAGTTTAAATGCATTTGGCTAAGGTGTATGTAAACTTCTGACTTCAACTGTATGTATTAAAATACCCTCAAATAAAAGGTGACATTATATACTGTCACCTCATATGAAACATTTGATCTGAAATCCAAAATGATGGAGTTTAGAGCCACATTTAAAATGTTATCTTCACTGTCAAAATAGATATGGTGTGGGCTGTATACTCAATACAATCTAAATCTGATACCTCACTGTCTGTCTTTTGACTGATACTGCTTTTAAACTGGTCTGGTCAGTCTACTCAAATATTTGTCCTTTACATGTTTCTATCTGCAGGCAAAACTTTGATAATTTGTCATTTTTAATGATGATACATTCATTTACGAATAGATATGGAAGGTTTCAGGACACTGATATCTGAATATGTTGAAAAATGATACTGCCACTATTTTCACCACCAAAGAATAGCAGTGTGATTTTAATGTGATTTGACTCTTTGCAGGCTGTCAGGCTGTCTAGTCACAGAGGAAGGCTGTGCTTCTCTGGTCTCAGCTCTGAGGTCAAACCCCTCACACCTGAGAGAGCTGGACCTGAGTAACAATGACCTGAAGGATTCAGGAGTGAAGCTGCTCTCCGCTGGACTGGGGAATCCCCACTGTAAACTGGAGACTCTGAGGTCAGTATTCCTGTAGTTGGTCAACAAGTGATAACTGTTCACCAGATCCACATGTGTTTACCAGACACACATAGTCCACACCATATGTGTTTGGACAGTGAAGCTTACAGTTTTAAATGTGGTGCTATGCTCCAGCATTTTGGATTTGAGATAGAATGTTTCATATTAGGTGACAGTACAGAATGTCACCTTTAATTTGAGGGTATTTTCATACATAGCTGTGTTACTGTTAAGAAAGGAAAGCACTTTATGTATTTAGTTCTCCCATTTGAAAAAGTTGTACATATTCAGACAAATTCACTTATATTGTATTAAAGTAGTCATAAGTTTAGTATGTGGTCCCATGTTCCATGCCTGCAGTGATTACATCAAGCTTGTGATTCTACAAACTTGTTGAATGCATTTGCAGTTTGTCTTGGTTGTGTTTTGGATTATGTTTTTCCTAATAGAAAATGAATGGTGAATAATGTCCTGTCATTTTGGAGTCACTTTACTTGTATTGTCAGTAAGAATAAGAATGAATCGAGAATGATGATGAATGAGAAAGTTACAGAGGCACAAAGATCAGACCCACTCTGTTATTGGTGTTATTCTGTATACTTCTGGCCCTTCTTTGGACACTGTGTTAACTAACCTCCAGACGAGCTTCAATGCCATACAGCTCTCCTTCCGTGGCCTCCAACTGCTCTTAAATACAAGTAAAACTAAATGCATGCTCTTCAACCGATCGCTGCCTGCACCTGCCCACCCGTCCAGCATCACTACTCTGGGCGGTTCTGACTTAGAATATGTGGACAACTACAAATACCTAGGTGTCTGGTTAGACTGTAAACTCTCCTTCCAGACTCACTATAAGCATCTCCAATCCAAAGTTAAATCTAGAATCGGCTTCCTATTTCGCAACAAAGCATCCTTCACTCATGCTGCCAAACATACCCTTATAAAACTGACTATCCTACCGATCCTCGACTTCGGCGATGTCATTTACTAAATAGCCTCCAATACCCTACTCAATAAATTGGATGCAGTCTATCACAGTGCCATCCGTTTTGTCACCAAAGCCCCATATACAGTGGGGGAAAAAAGTATTTGATCCCCTGCTGATTTTATACATTTGCCCACTGACAAAGAAAGGATCAGTCTATAATTTGAATGGTAGGTTTATTTGAACAGTGAGAGACAGAATAACAACAAAAACATCCAGAAAAACTCATGACATAAATGTTATAAATTGATTTGCATTTTAATGAGGGAAATAAGTATTTGACCCCCTCTCAATCAGAAAGATTTCTGGCTCTCAGGTGTCTTTTATACAGGTAACGAGCTGAGATTAGGAGCACACTCTTAAAGGGAGTGCTCCTAACCGCAACTTGTTACCTGTAAAAAAGACACCTGTCCACAGAAGCAATCAATCAATCAGATTCCAAACTCTCCACCATGGCCAAGACCAAAGAGCTCTCCAAGGATGTCAGGGACAAGATTGTAGACCTACACAAGGCTGGAATGGGCTACACGACCATCGCCAAGCAGCTTGGTGAGAAGGTGACAACATTTGGTGCGATTATTTGCAAATGGAAGAATTACAAAAGAACTGTCAATATCCCTCGGCCTGGGGCTCCATGCAAGATCTCACCTCGTGGAGTTGCAATGATCATTTGAACGGTGAGGAATCAGCCCAGAACTACACGGGAGGATCTTGTCAATGATCTTAAGGCAGCTGGGACCATCGTCACCAAGAAAACAATTGGTAACACACAACGCCGTGAAGGACTGAAATCCTGCAGCGCCCGCAAGGTCCCCCTGCTCAAGAATACATATACATGCCCGTCTGAAGTTTGCCAATGAACATCTGAATGACTCAGAGGACAACTGGTGAAAGTGTTGTGTTCAGATGAGACCAAAATGGAGCTCTTTGGCATCAACTCAACGCGCCGTGTTTGAAGGAGGAGGAATGCTGCCTATGACCCCAAGAACACCATCCCCACCGTCAAACATGGAGGTGGAAACATTATGCTTTGGGGGTGTTTTTCTGCTAAGGGGACAGGACAACTTCACTGCATCACAGGGACGATGGACGGGGCCATGTATCGTCAAATCTTGGGTGAGAACCTCCTTCCCTCAGCCAGGGCATTGAAAATGGGTTGTGGATGGGTATTCCAGCATGACAATGACCCAAAACACACGGCCAAGGCAACAAAGGAGTGGCTCAAGAAGAAGCACATTAAGGTCCTGGAGTGGCCTAGCCAGTCTCCAGACCTTAATCCCATAGAAAATCTGTGGAGGGAGCTGAAGGTTCAAGTTGCCAAACGTCAGCCTCAACCTTAATGACTTGGAGAAGATCTGCAAAGAGGAGTGGGACAAAATCCCTCCTGAGATGTGTGCAAACCTGGTGGCCAACTACAAGAAACGTCTAACCTCTATGATTGCCAACAAGGGTTTTGCCACCAAGTACTAAGTCATGTTTTGCAGAGGGGTCAAATACTTATTTCCCTCATTAAAATGCAAATAATTGTATAACATTTTTGACATGCGTTTTTCAGGATTTTTTTGCTGTTATTCTGTCTCTCACTGTTCAAATAAACCTACCATTAAAATTATAGACTGATCATTTCTTTGTAAGTGGGCAAACATACAAAATCAGCAGGGGATCAAATACTTTTTTCCCCCACTGTACTACCCACCACTGCAACCTGTACGCTCTCGTTGTCTGGCCCTCGCTTCATACTCGTCGCTAAACCCACTGGCTCCAGGTCATCTACAAGACCCTGCTAGGTAAAGTCCCCCCTTATCTCAGCTCGCTGGTCACCATAGCAGCACCCACCTGTAGCACGCACTCCAGCAGGTATATCTCTCTGGTCACCCCCAAAGCCAATTCCTCCTTCGGCCGCCTCTTCTTCCAGTTCTCTGCTGCCAATGACTGGAACGAACTACAAAAATCTCTAAAACTGGAAACACTTATCTCCCTCACTAGCTTTAAGCACCAGCTGTCAGAGCAGCTCACAGATTACTGCACCTGTACATAGCCCATCTATAATTTAGCCCAACTACCTCTTCCCCTACTGTATTTATTTATTTAGCTCCTTTGCGCCCCATTTTTTTTACTTTGCACTTTCTTCCGCTGCACATCTACCATTCCAGTGTTTTACTTGCTATATTGTATTTACTTTGCCACCATGGTCTTTTTTGCCTTTACCTCCCTTATTTCACTTAATTTGCTCACATTGTATATAGACTTATTTTTCTACTGTATTATTGACTGTATGTTTGTGTAATACCCTTGTTTGAACCAAGTATTGAGTTTATTTGTTATAATTAATTGGTATTATATTTAAAAGATGATTGAATTGCTCCTGAACTGTAATGTTGTTAATGCATTATGCTTTTTGAAGAAATATTTATTTAATGTATAAGTGAATAGTTTGTTTTACTTTGAAGTTGAAGTTTTGACCAATAAGGTCGCTTGTTAAGTTGTGGCCAATGGGAGTTGACCTGGTTAACAGGAGGGAAAAAGACGTTGATGAAAGGATGGTCGTTTTACCTCAGGACGGTTGGTGAAGAAAAATTATAAAACAAGACGACAGAACTACAACAAAACCCATAGCTACTAAGACATGAAGGGAAATACATGTTTTATTTAATAAAAGAGTTGTTATAATTTAGTTAAAACTTTAGTAAAGACTGAAGCTACCGTCTCGTCGTGGAGGTATTAGCCAGTCTAGAGGTTAGCCTAGCATCGTGTGACACCGGGAGATAATTGCTTGGGAAGCTTAACGAGTTCGTGTTGCCATGGGGATATCGGTTACTAAGGAGGACTGTCTGCATGGGTAGGTGTGCTGCCATGGGGATATCGGTTACTAAGGAGGACTGTCTGCATGGGTAGCTGTGTTGCCATGGGGATATCGGTTACTAAGGAGGACTGTCTGCATGGGTAGCTGTGTTGCCATGGGGATATCGGTTACTAAGGAGGACTGTCTGCATGGGTAGCTGTGCTGCCTTGGACTTGGTGAGGAAACCTGCATGGAACTGCCATACTTCGCTGAGGGAATATCTACCAAGTAGTGAGTAACCACAATGTGAGGTGCTTCATTTGGACACGGGTTGTGCATGACTCATTGGGGATTATTATTATTTTTATTTCTTTTAAAATAAAGGTGAAATAAATAAATTGGTAATGGTGAGAGGTTAGCATGTTTTGTTGTAGTCTCTGTTATTGGTAATGGTGAGAGGTTAGCATGTTTTGTTGTTGTCTCTGTTATTGGTAATGGTGAGAGGTTAGCATGTTTTGTTGTAGTCTCTGTTATTGGTAATGGTGAGAGGTTAGCATGTTTTGTTGTAGCCTCTGTTATTGGTAATGGTGAGAGGTTAGCATGTTTTGTTGTAGTCTCTGTTATTGGTAATGGTGAGAGGTTAGCATGTTTTGTTGTAGCCTCTGTTATTGGTAATGGTAAGAGGTTAGCATGTTTTGTTGTAGCCTCTGTTATTGGTAATGGTGAGAGGTTAGCATGTTTTGTTGTATCCTCTGTTATTGTTAATGGTGAGAGGTTAGCATGTTTTGTTGTAGCCTCTGTTATTGGTAATGGTGAGAGGTTAGCATGTTTTGTTGTAGCCTCTGTTATTGGTAATGGTGAGAGATTAGCGTGTTTTGTTGTATCCACTGTTATTGGTAATGGTGAGAGGTTAGCATGTTTTGTTGTATCCACTGTTATTGGTAATGGTGAGAGGTTAGCATGTTTTGTTGTAGCCTCTGTTATTGGTAATGGGGAGAGGTTAGTATGTTTTGTTGTAGTCTCTGTTATTGTTAATGGTGAGAGGTTAGCATGTTTTGTTGTATCCTCTGTTATTGGTAATGGTGAGAGGTTAGCATGTTTTGTTGTAGCCTCTGTTATTGGTAATGGTGAGAGGTTAGCATGTTTTGTTGTAGCCTCTGTTATTGGTAATGGTGAGAGGTTAGCATGTTTTGTTGTAGCCTCTGTTATTGGTAATGGTGAGAGGTTAGCATGTTTTGTTGTAGCCTCTGTTATTGGTAATGGTGAGAGGTTAGCATGTTTGTTGTAGCCTCTGTTATTGGTAATGGTGAGAGGTTAGCATGTTTTGTTGTAGCCTCTGTTATTGGTAATGGTGAGAGGTTAGCATGTTTTGTTGTACCCTCTGTTATTGGTAATGGTGAGAGGTTAGCATGTTTTGTTGTAGCCTCTAACTTTCTCTCTCATTATTATTCATGATTGATTCATGATTTGTATTAATCATGTTATCATCAGGATTGATTTAGTAGTGTTTAGAAACATGTTATCTACTCACTTAGACAGAAAATTATCCAGTCATCATCCACCATTTTATTATTGGGCAAAACACAACCAAAACAAACTGCAAATGCAACCAACTAGTTTACAACCAAACACTAATCTTTTGACTGCTTTAATACACTATGAGTGAATTGGTCAGAATACTTATGACTTCTTTAAATAGGGGGACTAGATACATAAAGTGCTTTTATTTTTCTAAATGGTGAAACAGAAATGTATGAAAATATCCTCAAATAAAAGGTGACATTATATACTGTCACCTCATATGAAACATTTGATCTGAAATCCAAAATGTTGGAGTTTAGAGCCACATTTAAAATGTTATCTTCACTGTCAAAATAGATATGGTGTGGACTGTATACTCAATACAATCTACATCTGATACCTCACTGTCTGTCTTTTGACTGATACTGCTTTTAAACTGGTCTGGTCAGTCTACTCAAATATTTGTATTATACATGTTTCTATCTGCAGGCAAAACTTTGATTATTTGTCATTTATAATATGATACATTAATTTATGAATTGATATGGAAGGTTTCAGGACACTGATATATCTGAATATTTTGAAGAAATATACTGCCACTATTTTCACCACCAAAGAATAGCAGTGTGATTTTAATATGATTTGACCCTTTGCAGGCTGTCAGGCTGTCTAGTCACAGAGGAAGGCTGTGCTTCTCTGGTCTCAGCTCTGAGGTCAAACCCCTCACACCTGAGAGAGCTGGACCTGAGCTACAATCACCCAGGAGACTCAGGAGTCAGACTGCTCTCTGCTGGACTGGAGGATCCACACTGCAGACTGGAGAAACTCAAGTTTGTGGAGGGTTTATGTCAATGTTCATATCAGACATGTTTGACTTTTCAGGCTAGATAAGACAAACATTCTTACCACCACTTGGACAACGTTATATGCTGACTGTGTGTGTGTGTCCACTGTCTGTGTGTTTCCTGTATGTGTGTATCTCCAGTGTGTGTATGTGTCCTTTTTTGTGTTGGTCCAGTGGCAATCTCTCAATGACATACACAACACACTGGACACACACACACACACACACACACTGGACAAACACATACTGGACACACACACACATTGGACACACACACAGACACACACACACTGGAGACACACACACACACAAACACACTTTAGACGCACACACACACATTGTTTGTGTTTCCATTGTGTGTGTGTGTCCATTGTATGTGTGTGTCCATTGTATGTGTGTGTCCATTGTGTGTGTGTGTGTCCATTGTGTGTGTGTGTGTCCATTGTGTGTGTGTGTGTCCATTGTGTGTGTGTGTGTCCATTGTGTGTGTGTGTGTCCATTGTGTGTGTCCATTGTGTGTGTCCATTGTGTGTGTGTGTGTGTGTGTCCATTGTGTGTGTGTGTGTGTCCATTGTGTGTGTGTGTGTGTCCATTGTGTGTGTGTGTGTGTGTCCATTGTGTGTGTGTCCATTGTGTGTGTGTGTGTGTGTGTGTGTCCATTGTGTGTGTGTGTGTGTGTCCATTGTGGTGTGTGTGTTGTGTGTGTGTGTGTGTCCATTGTGTGTGTGTGTCCATTGTGTGTGTGTGTCCATTGTGTGTGTGTGTGTCCATTGTGTGTGTGTCCATTGTGTGTGTGTGTGTGTGTGTGTCCATTGTGTGTGTGTGTGTGTGTCCATTGTGTGTGTCCATTGTGTGTGTCCATTGTGTGTGTGTCCATTGTGTGTGTGTGTCCATTGTGTGTGTGTGTGTGTGTCCATTGTGTGTGTGTGTGTGTCCATTGTGTGTGTGTGTGTGTGTGTCCATTGTGTGTGTGTGTCCATTGTGTGTGTGTGTGTGTCCATTGTGTGTGTGTGTGTGTGTCCATTGTGTGTGTGTGTGTGTGTGTGTGTGTGTCCATTGTGTGTGTGTGTGTGTGTGTGTGTCCATTGTGTGTGTGTGTGTGTCCATTGTGTGTGTGTGTGTGTCCATTGTGTGTGTGTCCATTGTGTGTGTGTGTGCATGTCCAGTGTGCGTGTCCAGTGTGTGTGTCCAGTGTGTGTGTCCAGTGTGTGTATCCAGTGTGTGTGTCCAGTGTGCGTGTCCAGTGTGTGCATGTCCAGTGTGTGTGTCCAGTGTGTGTGTGTCCAGTGTGTGTGTCCAGTGTGTGTGTGTCCTGTGTGTGTTTCCATTGTGTCCTGTGTGTGTGTGTGTGTTTCCATTGTGTCCTGTGTGTGTGTGTACAGTGTGTGTACAGTGTGTGTGTGTCCTGTGTGTGCGTGTGCGCGTCCATTGTGTGTGTGTGTGCGCGTCCATTGTGTGTGTTTCCATTGTGTGTGTGTGTGTCCATTGTGCGTGTCCATTGTGCGTGTCCAGTGTGTGTGTGTGTTTCCATTGTGTGTGTGTGTGTGTGTGTGCATGTCCAGTGTGTGCGTGTCCAGTGTGCGTGTCCAGTGTGTGTGTGTGCGTGTCCAGTGTGTGTGTCCAGTGTGTGTGTCCAGTGTGTGTGTCCAGTGTGTGTGTGTGTGTGTACATTGGACACACACACAGACACACACACACTGGAGACACACACACACACAAACACACTTTAGACGCACACACACACATTGTTTGTGTTTCCATTGTGTGTGTGTGTCCATTGTATGTGTGTGTCCATTGTATGTGTGTGTCCATTGTGTGTGTGTGTGTCCATTGTGTGTGTGTGTGTCCATTGTGTGTGTGTGTGTCCATTGTGTGTGTGTGTGTCCATTGTGTGTGTCCATTGTGTTTGTCCATTGTGTGTGTCCATTGTGTGTGTCCATTGTGTGTGTGTGTGTGTGTCCATTGTGTGTGTGTGTGTGTGTCCATTGTGTGTGTGTGTGTGTGTGTGTCCATTGTGTGTGTGTGTCTATTGTGTGTGTCCATTGTGTGTGTCCATTGTGTGTGTCCATTGTGTGTGTCCATTGTGTGTGTGTGTGTGTGTCCATTGTGTGTGTGTGT